>NW_007232743.1:0-6277 GCF_000164805.1 Carlito syrichta | reverse complement strand
GTCAGCCAGTTAGCAAACTGACTGGCTAGGTTGTGACCTAGTTAAGTCAGTTATCTAGCCAGTTGGCTGGGTAGTTATGTCAACGAGTTAAATAATCAGGCTCTCCGTGTGGCTAGAGAGGTAGAGAGCTAGTTAAGTCAGCTTACTAGCCGCCTGGTAATCTAGAAAAGTCAACCAGTATATTCACCGGACAGGCCAGCTGTCTAGCTCGTTAATCAACTAGTTAAGTAAGCTGGCTAACCAGTTGGCTAGATATTTAAGTCAGTTCGTTAAATCAGTTGGCTAGCCAGCTCGCTAGCTAGTTAAAAAGGTAGTTAAGTCAGATGACTAGACAGCTGACTAGCTAGTTATTTCAGCTAGTTAAGTCAGCTTGCTTGTTAGGTAGATAACTAGTAAATTCAGCTAGTTATATCAGCTAGCTAGCTAGTTAAGTGAGCTAGTTAAGTCGTCTAGCTAGGTAATTAGCTAGCTAGGTATCTAGCTAGTTATTTCAACTATTAAAGTCAGCTGGCTAGCTATGTGGCTAGCTATTTAAGTCAGCTAGTTCAGTCAGCTGGCTAGTTAGCTGCCTTGCAGTGTAGCTCGCTTGTTAAGTCAGCTGGCTAACCAGCTGGCTAGTACTTAAGTCACCTAGTTAAGGCAGCTCGCTAGCCAGCTGTTTTAGCTAGTTAGCTAAGCAGTTACTTGAGCTGGAAAGAAAGCAGGATATGCAGGTAGCTAGCTATTTAAGTCAGCTGGTTAGCCACCAGTCTAGTTAGTGATGTCTGCTAGTAAAGTCAGCTGGCTATCTAGTTATGACAGCTAGTTGAGTCAGCAGTCTAGACTGCTGGCAAATTGGTTAAGTCAGCTAGTTAATTCAAGTGGCTAGCCAGCTGGTTAAGTTATAAGAATAGTTAAGTTAGCTGACCAGTCTGCTCACTTGCCAGTCGACTAGTTAAGACAGCTCAACTGTGGGCTCACTCACCAGCTGACAAGCTAAGTAAGCTAAATGCTTGGCCGACTACCCAGCCAACTAGTCAAGTCAGTCAACCAATAGGCTGAATAGTCAGCCAACTGGTCAGCTGACAAGTTTGGTCAGCTAATTGTGGGCTGACTAGTTAGGTCAGTTAAGTAGTCAGCCAACTACTCAGCCTACTATTTAGGTGAGCATATTAGCCAGCCAACTAGTTAACCATGCTAACTTGTGGGCCAACTAGTCAGTCAACTAATTAACCCAGCTAACTAGTCTACCGACTAGACAGCCGACTTGTTAAGCCAGCTAACAAGCCGGATGAGTAGTCAGCCAACGTGTTAAACAACATAAGTAGTCATCTGCATAATCCGCAAACAAGTTAAGACACCTAGCTAACTCATTACCCAACTAATTAACACAGCTAGTTTACTCGTTTACCAAATATTTAAAACAGTTAGTTAACTCGTTAACCAATTTGATAAGTCAGCTAGTTATCTCGTTAGCCAACTGGTTAAGTCAGCTAGCTAAGTCAGCTAGCTCATTAGTTAGCTAACTATTTACGTCAGCTACTTAAGCCTGCTACCTAAATAGTTTGCTAAGTATTTAAGTCAGCTAGGTATTCAGCTAGCTATATAGTTAGCTAACTATTTAATTCAGGTTTTTAAGTCAGCTAGCTAACTAGTTATGTCAGCCAGTTAAGTCAGCCAGTTAAGATAACTAGTTAAGTCTGCTAGCTGTCAGCTAGTTAAGTCAGTTACCTAATTTAGTCAGCTGGATAAGGCAGCTAACTAGGTAGTTGGTTATCAGGTTAAGTCAGCAGGTTCAGTCAGGTAGTTAGCTAATTAACTAATGGGTTAAGATAACTGGTTGAGTCAGCAGGCTAGCTAGTTAACAAACGGATTGAGTCAGCTATTTGAGTAGGCTAGTTAGCTAGTTAGCTAACCAGTTAAGTCAGCTGGATTAATCAGCTAGCTAGCTAGTTAGCTAATGAGTTAAGTCAGCTGGTTAAGTCAGCTAGCTAGCTCATTAGCTAATGAGTTAAGTCAAATGATTGAGTCAGCTAGCTAAAATTTTAGATAACAAGTAAGCTAACTACGTAGCCATCTGGTTAAGTCAGCTAGCTAGCTAGGCAGCTAACTATTTATGTCAGATTGTTAGCTAGGTAGCTAGGTAGTTAGCTAATTTCTAAAGTCAGCTGGATAGATAGGTAGCTAGCTAGCTAGCTAACTATTTAAGTCAACTGGTTAGCTAGGTAGTTAGCTTGTTAAGTCAGCTAGTTAAGTCAACTGGCTAGCCAGTTGGCTAGCTAGGTAGCGAGCCAGATAAGTCAGTTGGCTAGCCAGCTGGCTAGCTGTTTAATTCAGCTACTTAAGAGAGCTGGAAAGCCAGCTGGCAATGTAGGTAGCTGGCTAGATAAGTCAGTTACATAGCTATCTGGCAAGCTAGTGATGTCAGTGAGTTAAATCAGCTGGGTAGCCAACTGTGTAGCTGGTTAAGTCAGCTAGTTTTGTTAACTGTCTAGCCAGCTGGCTAGGTAGGTAGTTAGCTAGATAAGTCAGCTTGTTAGCCAGCAGGCTAGTTGTTCAAGTCAGATAGCTAAGTCAGCAAGCTTGCCTGCTGGCTAGGTAGGTAGCTAGCTAGTTAAGTGAACTGGCTAGACAGCTTGCTAGCTTAATTCAGCTAGGTAATTCAGCTGGCTAGCCAGGTGGCTAGATAGGTAGTCAGCTATCTAAGGAAGCTGTATAGTCAGCTGACTTGCTAGTTAAGTCAGCTAGTGAAGTCATCTAGTTAGTTAAGTCAGATCATTAAGTCAGTTGGCTATCCATCTGTTTAGCTAGTTGAAAATTTAGTTAAGTCAGATGGTCAGTTATCTGGCTAGCTAATTATTTCAGCTAGTTAAGACAGCTGACTAGACAGAAAGCTAGATATATAAGTCAGCTAGTCATGTCAGGTAGCTAGCTCGTTAAATCAGCTGGTTAAGGCAGCTGGATAGATAGGTAGCTAGCTGGTTAAGTCAGCTAGTTAAGTCAGCATGCCAACTTCTTAAGTAAGCGAGTTATGTCAGCTGGCTAGCTAGCTGCCTCACTATGTACCTAGCTAGTTAAGTCAGCTGGCTAGCCAGGTAGCTAGCTAGTTAAACAACCTAGTTAAGTCAGCTCACTAGCCAACTGGTTAACTAGGTAGCTAGGTAGCTAAGTCAGCTGGCAAACCAGTGGGCTACATAGGTAGCTACCTAGTTAAATCAGCTGGCTATCCAGTTGGTTACCTAGGTAGCAAAGCAATTAAATCAGAGTGGTAGCCAGTTGGATAGCTAGTTATGTTATCTAGATAACTCAGATCTCTTAACAGCTGGCTAGCTAGGTAGCTAGAAAATCAGGTCATGTGTCTAGTCTGCTGGTTAGGTAATTAAGTCACCTAGTTAAGTCAGCTGGCTAGCCAGCTGACTAGGTATATAGCATGATAGTTAATTAAGCTGACTAACAATCAGGCCAGCTATGTCAGTCAGCTAGTTATGTCAGATGGCTTGACAGCAGACTGGCTAGATAGTGAGATAGTTAACTCAGTTGGTTAACCAGCTGACTAGCCTAATAAGTAAGACAGTTAATTCAGCTGGCTAACCAGGTAGCTAGCTAGGTAGTGAGCTTGTTAAGTCACCTGGCTAGCCATCAGACTCACTAGTTAAGTAATCTCGTTGAGTCAGGTGGCTAGCAAGCTGGTTAGCTGGTTAAGTCAAGTAGTTAAGTCAGCTGGCTAGTCAACTGGATAGCTAGGGAGCAAACTAGTTAAGTCAGCTGGCTTCAAGGGGGATAGTAGTTAAGTCAGCTAGTTAATTCAGTTTTGTTTCCAGCTGGCTAGCTAGGTAGCTAGCTACTTAAGTCAGCTGGCTAGCCAGCTAGCTAGTTGGTTAAGACAGCTAGTTAATTCAGCTGGCCAGCCAGCTGTCTAGCTAGTTAATCAGTTGACCAACAAGCTGACTAGCAGATTAAGTCAGCTAGTTAAGTCATCTGGACAGCCAGGTTTCTAACTAGGTAGTTAGATAATTAAGTCAGCTAGTTAAGTCTTCTCATTAGCTAGGTAAGTTAGCTAGTTACGTCACCCATATAAGGCAGTTGGCTGGTTAGCTAAGATACTTAGAAAGTCTGCTGACTAGCCAGCTGCCTAGCAGGGTAGCTAGCTAGTTAAGGCAGCTGGCTAGCCAGCTAGCTAACTAGATATGTAACCTAGTTAAGTCAGCACGCTGGACAGCATGTTAGCTAGGTAGGTAGGCAATTAATTAAGCAAGCAAGCCAGCAGATTATGTAGGTAGGTAGCTAGTTATGTCAGAAGTCTAGCCATCAAAGTATCTAGTTATTTCAGCTAGTTTGGTCAGCTGGCTATCCAGCTGCCTAGCCAGGTAGCTAGCTAGTTAAATCTCCTGGCTAGTCAGTTGGCTACTTTGTTAAGTCAGCTAATTAAATCAGCTGGCTAGGCTGTTGGCTACATATGTAGCTAGGCAATTAAGTCAGCTGGGTAACCAGCTGGACAGCTAGTTAAGTCAGCTAGTTCAGTTAACCGGTTAACTAGCTGGCTATCTAGTTAAGTCAGCTCATTAAGTCAATTGTCTAGTCAGCTGACTAGCTGGTTAAAAAGCTAGTTACATCAGATGGGTAGCCTGCTGGCTCGTTAGTTTTTTCAGTTAGTTAAGTCCTCTGGGTACATAGGAAGCTAGCTAATTAAGTCAACTAGCGATATAGATAAGTCAGTTATTTAAATCAGCAAGCTACATGATAACTAGCTAGGAAGGTAACTAGTTAAATCAGCTAGTAAAGTCAGTTGGCCAGCTAAGTAGCTAACTAGTTAAGTCAGCTTGCTAGCTAGATAAGTCAACGAGGTAAGTCAGCTGGCTAGCCAGCTGCCTAGCTGGGTAGCTAGCTAGTTAAGTCAGCTGACTAGCCAGCTAGCTAGCTTGTTAAGTCACCTAGTTAAGTCACTATGCTGGACAGCAGGTTAGCTATGTAGTTAGTTAGTTAAGTCAACTGGCAAGCCAGTGGGCAATGTAAATATGTAGCTAGTTAAGTCAGCTGGCTAGTCATCAGGAGTCTAGTTATGTCAGCTAGATAAGTCAGCTGACTATTCACCTGTCTAAGTCACTACCTAATTAAGTCTGCTGATTAGCCAGCGGGCTACTTTAAGTCAGCTAGTTAAGCCAGCTTGCTAGCCTGCTGGCTAGCTAGATAGCTAGGCAAATAATTCAGCTAGCTATTCAGCTGGCTAGCTAGTAAATTCAGCTTGTTAAGTCAGCTGTCAAGCCAGCATGATAGCAAGGTAGCTAACTAGTTATGTCAGCTGTCTAGTCAGCTGGTTAAATAGTTAAGTGACCAAGTTAAGTCAGCTGACTAGCCAGCTTGCTAGATAGGTTACTTGTCAGTAATTTCAGTTAGGTAGACACCTTGCCAGCAAGATAAATCATCTAGTTAATTCAGCTGGATAGCCAGCTGGATAGCTATGTAGCAAGCTAGTTAATTCAACTGGCTAGAAAGCAGGCCAGCTAGTTAAAACTTCTAGTAAAGTCAGCTGCCTAGTCAACTGGCTAGTTAGTTACTGACCTAGTTAAGTCAGTTGGCTAGCTGGCTGGCTAGCTAATTAATTCACCTAGATAAGAAAGCTGGCAATCCAGATGGCTAGAGAGGTAGAGAGCTAGTTAAGTCAGCTGGGCTAGTTAAGTCAGCAATAGTAATGCCAGCTAGTTTAGTCACCTGACTGGCCAGTTGCCTCACTTGTTAATCAACTAGTTAACTCAGGTGCCTAAGCAGCTGGCTAGCCAGTTAAGTCACCTCCTTTAGTCAGTTGGCTAGCCAGCTAGACAGCAAGTTGAAAAGTTAAATAATTCAGATGGCTAGACATCTGCCTGGCTAGGGATTTCAGCTAGTAAGTCAAATGATTAGCTAAGGAGCCAGCTAGTTAAGTCAGCTAGTTAAGATGGCTTGCTTGCTAGATAGCTAACAAGAAAACTAGCTAGTTATTTCAGCCAGTAAATTCAGCTGGTTTTCTAGGTAGCTAGTTAAAGTCAGCAAGTTAAGACAGCTGGTTATCTAGTTAAGTCAGCTACTTAAGTCAGCTACTATTTAAGACAGCTGGTTATCTAGTTAAGTCAGCTACTTAAGTCAGTTGGCTACCCACCTGCCTAGCTTGAGTAGCTACCTAGTTAACTGAGATGGCTTGCCTTCTGGCTAGCTAGTTACGTCACCTAGTTAACTCAGCTAGCTAGCCAGCTGGTTAGCTAGCAAGCTAGGTAGTTAAGTCAGCTGGCAAGCCAGCGGGATACATAGGTATCTAGCTAGTTAA
>NW_007232742.1:53392-80703 GCF_000164805.1 Carlito syrichta | reverse complement strand
TTAAGGCAGAATGAAGTGGAGGTGACCCCCAGACCTTCTGTGGGGTGACCAGGTGGAAGGAGGTGCTGACACATATGGTGGGTAGGAGAGTCCAGAACCCTCTGGCTTCAGATCTTCTCGAGCTCCAGATACTCCCCCTCTCTGGAAAACTACACTTGTCACTCACCTTGGGCACAGAATTTTTCCAGGACTTCGGTGGTATTTTTCTGGTCCACCTGGTTGCTGACCACACAGGTGAGGTTAGCCTTGTGCTGGCTCAGCGGCAGGCTCATAGCCAGGTTCCAGGGATTGGGGGAAGGTCATGGTGTCCCTGTCTGTTCCAGCTCCCTGGGAAGGCCATGGCTCTCCCAGGTCACGTTCAGATCCTCTGTGGTCCCTGGGGCCCTGCATTCCAGGGTGACATTGCACCAGTCTGGTGTGACGGATGATGACTTGGGCAGGATCTTAGGACGGGGCACAAGCTCTGGGGGCAAGAGTGGAGAAAAAGAAAAAAGGAACCTCACATGTGTGGAAAACATGACACTTCACACTTTCTCATCATTTTCTCACTGAAGTTAATGTATGTTCCTTGTAAAGAAAGTGGGTGCATTTTATAGCTAAATTACAATTTGGCCATAGCTAAACACTGAGCAGGGGACAATAAGGAGAGCCCTTGAGTTCAGCTCCTTGTGGGTTTCCTACAATGAAAAAGTCTTCAAAAATCTCCCAAAGAAGTAAACAGCTGGGGACTGGATTTAACAAACATGATACATATGAACAATGGAATATTATGCAGCCATAAAGAACGACAAACATATGGACTTCGCAGCAACTTGGAAGGATTTAGAGTCTATCATACTCTATGATCTATCACAGAAACAAAGTGCCATATGTTCTCATTTATAAGCGGACCTTGAACAATTATTATAATACTATAAAGAAGCCAGGCTCAGTGGCTTAGCCTGTAATCCTGCACCTTTGGGAGGCTGAGGTGAGTGGATTGCCTGAGCCCGCAGATTCGAGACCTGCCTGGGCAACTTGGGGAGACCTCATCTCTACAATAAATCAAAAATCAGCCGGGCATGGTAGTGCATGCCTGTAGTTGCAGCTACTTGGAAGGCTGAAGCAGAAAGATTGCTGGAGCCCAGCAGATCGAGGCTGTGGTGGCCGGGAGCGGCCACTGCCCTCCAGTCTGGGTGGCAAGAGTGAGACTCCAACTCAGAAAAAAATACTATAAGAAAGGGATTGGCAGTAGTGGGAAACTGCCAGGGAAGAGGGGGTGGGATTGGCAGTTGAAGGAGACTGTCAGAGGAGAGGGGGCACACTTCAACAACTAGGGTACCTTCATAATGAACATTTGTACATCTCACCCTGAAATGTACCCCACATCTTTAAAATAAAGAAAAAAATAAAACAGTTGGACTCCACCTTCCCAGGGCTTATTATGTTTAAAAGAAAAAAATATTGGAGATTTTCCTCAAGAGGAAGAAGTCTGGGACAGAAGGGCTTGTCCTGGCCCAGGGTCCATCGCTGTATCTCAAGATGAGACAGTTCCTGAGACTGCACAGCCCAGGTGGGGAAGGACATCAGGACAGCTCCTGGAGGCTAGAGAGAGAACCATGCTCCCAAAAGTGGGCACCTTTGAGAAGACACAATGGTAGCGAACAGGACCAACAACTCTGGGTGTAGTTAGGATGTGACACTGAACCGGAGGTGCAGACGAGAAGAGAAGAGTCAGGTTCATGGGCAGTCCCTAAAAATCACAGGGGATCCAAAGCTGCACAAACCACTCTTTCCATGGCAGAAGATTCCCTGTACAGGAGCAAACTGTAGGAATGAAAGAGTTGACTAAATGGGTTTCCTAGGAAGGATTGTGGTGCAAATTCCTACACCTGTGGAGACTTTGAGGACTGGATTGCAGAGGCTTGAGTAAGTGAGGCTGGCCTCAGGCTGGGGCTGAGTGAGAGGAGCGTGGAAAGGAGGACTCAATACACATGAATTTCCTAGGGTGTTGGGCAGAATAGTGAGCCCACACACGTCCACATTCTAATCCTGGCAACCTTGGAATAGGTTAAGACACTTGGCAAGGGCAATTCAAGGACAGATAGAATTAAAGTTGCTGATCAACAGGCCTCAAAATGGGGAGATTATTCTGGACTTTCCAGATGGACCTAATGTAATCACAAGGATTCTTAAAAATGAAAGAAAGAGAGAGAGGGGAGAGGGGAGAGGAATGCAATTTGAGAAGAACATGACCCTCATTGCTGGCTTTGAGATGGAGGAAGGTGGCAACGAGCCAAGGGATGCTGGCAGCTACAAGCAGGTGGAATAACACAGCCCTGACAGTACTTTCATGTTAGCCAGGTAGACTTGAGTTCGATGTTTGGTAGTGAAACAATAAATTTTTGTTCTTTTAAGCCACAAATTCATGACAAGTTGTTAGAGTATCAGTGGAAAACAACCGCACAAGTTAAATCACATTAATCATAAAAAAGAATGATTAACATTATCGGAAAAATTGCCAATGAAATTTACTCTCCCAAAACACTCAAGGTATTTTCTCCTTGTGTGAATCATAGCTCTGCTCCCCATACATGGTAACCTCACAAACCCTATTTTCAGGGGAGAAAATAGAATCTAAATGGGATTATACAAAATGTGCCCAGCGTGACACTCTATGGACAAAGGAAGAAGGTACGCCATGGAATGGAGGAAAGGGTGTCACTCACCATAGACGGTGAGGTAGAACACTTGGAGAAAGGCTCTCCCCCCGGTTAAACTGACATGAGCCCGGTACTGCCCGCTTTCCTCAGCTGTCAGGTTCTCAGTCATCAAGGTTATCATGCTGGGCACATGGACCCGCTGCTGGAACTTGTCCTGGAGGTTGACCCAGGTGGGAGACTCAGAACCCCTGAGAACTTGCAGCATGACTAAGAAGTCTGACTCAGGGCCAAAGCCCCAAGAGACCTTCTCCAGCTCAGCCCCTAGAACTACTCCTGGCTTCTTAATCACAGGAAACAGTACAGAACCTCCTCGGATCCCCTTCAGAGGAATGTGGGCTCTATAATCCTTCACTCCAGAGCCCTGTGATCCAGAACTCTTGACCGCAGTGCTGCAGACACTTAGGACATTGGAAACAGGAAAAGGAGTGTTTTTCATCAACAATAAATGAAACAAGAGTCTCCCTTGATCCTGGGAATGCTGCATGGCAGGTGAATTGGAAGCACTTCTGGGGTGAAGTCCTGGTTATTGTGGAGGGTGACACTGGATAGGTTTCTCAACCTGCCTCACCTCCAATATCCTCACCTGCCCCATGATGAGAGCATCAATCACAGGAGCTCATGAGTCAAAAGCCCCAGCATCTCTGGTAAATGCTAAGGCTTTCAAAGGTGTCTCCTGTCCACATCTACTGTGATCCCCTCCCCAGAGGGTGGGCTGTACCTAGTGACCTGTTTCTAATGAATTCTATCTGATTTGGGAGTTTTCCTTTTTCTTTAACAAATTATTTTATAATTACTGATTATTACATACTCACTGGAAACAATCATGTGGGTCTGGACCTGTTTTGGGTAAAAGTTCCAACTGTGCCTCCTTTCAAAGGTGAGTGACATTAGTAATGTGTCTCGTCCTGACCTTTACCTTTGCACCCACAAATACCATGACCCTGTGACACAGGGTGTCTATCTATAAATCATTTCAGCAGTCCTGTTGGCCTCCATAAAAATCTTCTTTGACTCATTGAACCTCTTCTAACATTCTTCTGGTCCCTCATTAAATCAAAGACTGAAATAAAAAATATCTTCCTATAACACCTCAACTCTTAATTGCAATATTAATCTAAGATTTAAACACACAAGTTGTTGGTAAAACTATGGACACTAAACACCAGTGCTATAGTTGACCTGCAGCTCAAGACACAACCATTAGTTCCAACTGGGGGATTGTGGCAATCATACTTGCTGGAGACAGTATTTCCATCTTCAAAGTGGCACCTTTCTAAGAGATTTTCAGGAATAATTTTGCTCAAAGCAATGTTTGCCCTGTTCCAGCAGCATTGGTAGGAGGAGGTCACTACCTGGAAACTAGTGTTTTCTGCTAAACAGACAGGATCTGAAATGTCTGGCTGAGGCTTTTTTTTATTGGTGGCTTCTCAGAGGCGCAGCTGAGCAGAACTTCCTGATTGTGATTTGCAGACACTTCCACACACCGTGAGGAGGGAGACGATGTCCTCCAGCAGGTACTCTAAAAATGTCAGGTCTGAGACCTCTCTCAGGAGCAGAGGCAGAGAAAGCAGAGGGTCAGATGGAGGAGTCAGGAAGAGGAGCATTCCCTTCTTCCCTTGGGACTGAGGAAGTGGCCACAGGTACTGACTGGGGTCCCTCTCTGAAGGAGTCTAAACAGGTTCATCAACTCTCAGTCCATGTTAGGCCACAGGAATAGGACAAGACAGGATAAGGGGCACAGAGCAGCAGCCCTGATATAGCCACAGGAGAGCCCTGTTTGAGTGAAGTTCCCATTCCCAGAATGTGCCAGCTTGTGTGGGCCTCAGAGGTGATCTGCCTGAGGCCCACATTTTACAGAGGAGAGAAGACCCTCGGGGATGAACTTGTCCTGGGGCACACAGGAAAGAGGCAGACCTAGAACCTGGTTTCCTCTTTCAGCCCAGGGCTTCTCCTGTAAGACGTTGTCCATGAGCTCTTCCACTCCACCCTCTCCCTGCCCTCCCTGGAACTCAGCCCCTCCCTGCACGGTTGCCTGATCCCACCAGGACCTGAACAGCTTCTACGTCTCAGTCTCAACTTCCCTCTCCTAGGAAGGGAAAGCAAATACTTTCAGTGGCTTAGATGAGCAGGACTTCTGGCTGTCTAAGGGTTAAAGAGTCAGGCTGGCCAGACTACCCACTTCCTAAAAGAGGGAACCAGGGAAATAAGAGGCTCAGCCCTCAGCTTGCCAGAGAGGATCTGCCCAGAACGTGGACGGTGAGCACACTGGGAAGAAGATGAAGGAAGACAGAGAGAAGAAAGGCAGCAAGAGCTGTCTGACCTATAAAAGATGCTCATCCTGAAGAATAAGAAAAAACAAGCCAGGAAACACGTGGTAGACTATGTGCTTCCACCAGGTGGAATGAAATGTTATTTGAATCATATAAAATGTAAAACTCTGTAATCAACATAAAATGTTGCTTACATCTCACCCATTCCCACACTCACAATCAACAAAGCACCCTCTCAGCTTATGCCTGACACCCACACTCCACGTCAGGTACCATCTCCACTCCTTACGTCTCTGTCTGGAGCCCACAATGTAGAGACCCTTTCTCCTCCAGCTTTCTGGGTCAGACACGGGGTGGGCATTTGGTAAAGGCTGTTGTTGTGATGGTGATGGATTCCCTCAAGTGAGGACCACGCTCAGGGGCAGCTACCTGTGTCTCTAGGATTATAGTATCAGTCGAGCCACCCTCAGGTATCATCTTCCCTTCCACACTTCCCTTTCCACACACATGGCCATGAAGGGTGAAAGAGCTTAAGAATCATCAGGACAAATTCCTCATCACCACCCTCACCACCATTCCTTCACCACCCATCCTTCTCCCCAGGTCCAGGGTGACTGGAACAGGAGACAATTCATGCACTAAAGACAAAGGTATTCACAGTTGTGTGGAGCTTGGGACTTCCTGAAAGAATGCAGAGAAATTTAGAGGAGATGTTCCTTCCAAGGACAGCCACTGACCAAACATCACTGTGAGAGATCCACTTGACAGGGGCAGGGACTTTCAAAATACCTGTGACTTCCAGGCCAGGGGGGACCTGCACCCAGTGCTCAGCCCAGTAGGCAGGTTTTTATATGTCTCCTGCCTCTTCCCAGACAGCTCCAGGCTCTCATGGCTTCCCTGCTAATGCAGCAAAATTGGCCGCTCCACCCTGGTGAAGGATCCCCTAATGCAGCCAAGGCTGCCCTAGCTCAGGGTTTCAGCCTCCTCTCCATAAAAAGGCCATTTCATTCTTTCCCATCATCCTGGAGCTGACCAATTGCACTACATTTGTAACTTGTAACAGACTAGTTTTCTCTTTCTTTTCCCCAAAGACACCGGGATGGGAACAGCCTCCCAGTGGTCAGGCCCCAGCTATCTCTGTCCATACAAGTGTCTCCCCTCCCCAGAGATTCCAAGACACTCACTTAGGAGGAAGCTGCTGAATCCCAGGAGCCCAAAGGCCCAGCAGAGGGGATGGTGCTTGCTGCCTGCCAGCCTGTTCAACTGCAGAGGAAACATTGGAGGGGGGGGAGGTGAGAGAGGAGGATCAGCTTGAGCAGAGCAGTCCTCACACACTCTTCCCACCCAAAGGCATGGCTAGCAAGTTACTACAGAAAAGACAGCCCAGCAGCTAAGAGAAAACCATTCAGCCCTTCCATCTCATCCCAGCACCTACAGTGCTGTTCAAACGCAGTGAGTGAAAGGACATAACCTAAAATCAATGTACCCAAAGAGCAGCCATTTTAACATTGCCTGGATCTCTGTTTTTCAAGTTCACACCAAGGACAGAAACAGTTTCTCAGAGGTAGCTATTGATAATTGTTTTACAACCTTCTCTCCAGCTTGTTTTCTACTAATTAGCTTTTCCTTCAAGTGTCTGCCTCCACCCATAAGACCCAGGTTAAGCTAATCAGCCTTCTGTAACCTCCATGACACAGACAGACCCCATCCCCATGGCAGCAGTCTTGTGACTAACCCAGCCATCGCCTGCTGTCCATCAGCTGACGTCAGTACCTACGTTTTCTTGCCCCCTTTGTGATGATTTGGAGCAGGGCCACCACCCAACCACCTTAATAACCTGCCCCCTTCAAGGGAAATGTTTAAAAGCATTCAACCTCAAGCAATCATTCACCATTGCTTTGCTAAATTCTGGTGTGTCCACCTGGCTCTCTGAGCTACTGCAGCCATGTTTCTTAGCTCTGACCTCCCACTCCGATATGGGGGAGGTGGATCCCCCTTTTCTCTCTCCCCAATCCATTTTCTAAATAAATTGTATTTTCCCATCTAACTTCTGTGCATTCTTTGCATCTTTCATGTGGCACCAGATCACACAACCCCATCCCAGTGGGTCTGACCTAGCATTTTGGAGGCATTCTGGGATATATATCGATGTTTTAACCAAACAGTGAGAATGTGCGGAAGAAATTAAAGTTCAGTCTCACGCTATGATGTTCCTGGTGCTGTATTGGACCTGCCCTCCTTGTTGACGCAGCCAGCTTGTATCCCCACAGTCACCCTCCTTCAATATTTACCTTCTTTCCTGAGTTCATGTCTCTGCCCCAGGAGGCCCTGGTCACCTGGTCACTAGTGTCAGCCTGTGTTCAGGCACAGAAATTACCCTCTTATGGGAAGTCGGGCTTAGAGCCTTCTAGGTATTGGTAGCTTTCTTGTGTCCCTACCCTGTACAATAAGTCAAATTTCTCCTTTTTTAAAGACTTCAACTGCCCATGGTCTGAATAGGAGTTTTGGGGAAAAGGACATAGTTCCTTGTGGAGAATGTGAACTTCCTACACCTCCAAATGCAAATATTGATATTTACCTTTTGCTGATACCACACATTGACTCTCCTGCCACTGAAGCTAGTCACTCTATGTACGTTTCAAGTCAAGGTCAAACTTTCACAGCCTCTTGGCTGAATTTAACCATGATTTTCCCTAAAGCCTCTGCCAGTCCTGCCCCTGCCATCTCAGATGGGCACAAAAGACAACCACACGCTCCCTCTGGCCACAGACCAGCTGCCTCCTGCTCATTGCCATCTCTGAGGCTCAGGCCTGGCCCTCTTCTCTCTGGAACTGCACACCTCATGACATCCTAGAGCTCCAGAGCTCTCCCTTCCTGAAGGAGCAGCACCATCATCCCAGCTCAGGACAATTTCTCCTTCTCTACCTAGTCTTCCACCATAGCTGTGCAGACATGACACTCCCAGGCTTACATCTCAGGAATGGCCCCATGACCATGTCCTCAAGGCACTCAGGTCACTGTGTATTAAATACATTTAATGAAAAATTGATGTGTAAAGAAGGATAAAACTATGAACTTCACAGCAACTTGGATGGATTTAGAGTCTGTAATACTTAGAGATCAATACCAGAATCAAAGAACTGAGTTCCCCATGCTCTCAATCATAGGTGAACCCTGAACAATTATCATAATACCATAAGAAAGGAAGTGGCAGCAGTGGGAAACTAATGGGGGGCAGGGGAGACACAACATTAGTAAGAGTACCTGATCTCAAATCAGGTGACCTGGGGTCCAAAATGAGGCCCAAACTTTACCTGTACAATGACCATTTGTATACCTAACCCTGAATTTTACCCCACATCTTTAAAATAATTTTTAAAATGAATGTGAAACTTGAGTTCTAGAGACGTTATGTGACCTGTAAAACATCACAAATCCACATGGGTCCCCTATCCCCCAAGATCTAAATAAACTGTTAAATAACTTGTGATGTGTACTGTTGGACCACAGTCCACAGCAAAGAGGGTGAACCACAAACAACAAAGAGGCCGAAGGAGTCCTGTTGCCACAAATCCATATCTTTCCCTTGGAGCCCACAAGTAAAAAGCAGCAGGTCAAAAATACAGCTTGCAATCCAACAAAATTATTGACTTTTCTGTGGAGTAGAGGGGAGGGAATTGGATCACAGAGCTTATCTCTCCACAGCTAGGGAACTAAGATTCTCTCCAAATGTGGCAAAATTATAAGGATTTTTTCTTTGTAACTGTCTTAATAACAATTTTTGCCACTGAGAAATTTTAATTTTCTGTATACATGTCTATTGAAACTTTGTCTGTAGTATTTTTACTGTAGATACAAAATTTTAAAGCTGTTTCCCACCCCATGATCATAAAAAAATACTAAACTACTTCCTGATACCATTTTGATCATTTTATTTTTTAATAAAAATTTTTATTCTAATGATTTTTAACTGTGGTGTTCTCAAAACATCTGTTTATATACCCCACACCCAGAAATTTTACTCAGTAGATCAAGATGGAGTGTGAGCAGATGTCACTGGAAATTCCTCTCTAAAGGATTCTGATGTGCAATGACAGATAAGAGTGCTCAGCTATCTGGAATACATGTTGACACAAGTTCTAACTTATACATGTTTATAACATTATTTTCCCCAATATTTATTCCTTTATTACAGCACTGTGTATTGAGTTACTCATCCATAAACCCATAACTTTCAAATTTAAATTTGCATGTGAGACATCATAAGAGCTCTAGGTCTAGAGTCTTTGAACTCTTTATTGTTAAGCTCAACTGTCTATTTACCAGCTCATTTTTAAGTCTAAAAGGCCTCTGACACACAATATACCCATGATAGAACAACTCAGTTGGTCTTCCTCTGGTAGCCCTCACTTGGTACTGATGTCACATGCACACTGTCATCCTTGACTCTTTATTTTCTCTTAACTCTACAGCCAACCCCAAGGCATATCATCTCCCTTTCATTTTCTAAACACTTCTTAAATACATCCACCTCCCTCTATCTCTACTTCCACCTCTCTAGTTGAACATATGTTCTCTCAAAATCTTCTCATTAGTAGCAACAGCCAACTTACTTGGGTTTCTCACATAATCTATCCCCCCCCCCATGGCATATTCCCTACACTAAAGTCAGGGCAATCTTTCTAGAAAGCACATCTTATTGTGTCCTCAGTTCTTAGTGATTCCAGGTAGTTCACTTTCCCTGTCCTGGACATGGTAATGGAGACTGTCCAGCCTACCACACAGTTCTATGACTTCTTGTCTGCTACATCTGATTGCAGTCATAATGGCCTCTATTTACTTTCTCAATTGTGTGTTTCCTCCTGCCACAGGGAATTTGGCTGCCACTGGAGAGTTCTTTATCCTTTTTCCATAATTAATTATACTCATACTTTTAAATGACAATCCAAGCATCCTATCACAGAGAACTTTCCCTAATTCTCAAACTTAAGTAAGAGTCTCATGCTAGAAATTCTCATAGAGTGGAGAGGATCCAATGTGGCCACTATGGAGCAGTACACTGCCATTGCTCTTGCTGAGCAGATAGAGAGTAAGGACAAAATCACACATTGACAGAGACACCCTAAACACTTTTGGGCAGGTGAAGCACCTTACACCTAACAAAAGTCTCTTTCAACACATAAAGACCATTAAATGACAGCTGACATGGAAAACTGGGAGCCTCATCCCTTACCGTGTGCCAGGCTTGCACAGGAACTGAAACCCTGCCTGGTGAACAAGAGTGAATAAGTGTACCTAAGATGCTTGGGGTCCATTTACCCCTTCCCAGCAATGCATGATTTGTTGCTCCCACACAAGAAGAGTCCTGGTCAGGGCTTAACTGAAAGGAATCAGACCAAAAGCATAATAAGTTTAAAAAAAACCCATGCTGGGTCAGGACCCATGTGTATGGCTTCCACCAGCAGAAATCAGCAGCTGCCTCCTAGGCATGGAAAGCCTGCCTGCAGAAACTTGATGGTGCCAGCCCATCTTTCCAGCCAGATCAGGAAGAATCACCAAGCCCTGCTTGCCCACAGGGCAGCTCCTCCCCATGCCACCCTGTGGCAGATAAATAATTGTTTTTCAAAAACAGAGTTCAGACTTAAAAAGGTAGCATGTAACACAAATGGCATCTAAATGCATTTTTACTGTGTGGGCTTCTGAACTACAAACCATAGAAAACAGACTGGCAAGAGAGCAATCCTTCCAACCACTCTCTGCAAGAGTGCTAACAGCAGGGGCCAGAAGACTAGCCCAACTAGTCTAACATGGCAGAGAAAACCTACAGTTAAGAAACATGCCACAGGGTGGAGCAAGCAGCAGAAGTGACTGCCCCTCCCTTTCTCACTGAATGATCTATATTGAAGCACAGAAAATCCCTAGAACAAAGGACCAGTAAAAAGTTTAAGAGCAACAAAACCAAAAGGAATTACAGAGAGGGAAGGGGGACCTGTCACAAATGAGGAAAATCATCATCAACAACAACAGAAGCAGCAAAAAATATACAACCCTCAGAGTACTAAAGAAACAGCACCTGAAAAAACAGCTATCAGTGCACAAACAATGGAAACCCCCTTTCCCAAAGAACCTGCACAAAATGACAGTCACAGAAATCAGAGATTGCATGACTAAAATGAACACAAAGAACAAATAGAAACTAGAAGTGAAACCCACTGAAGTTGTACAGGAAGTAAAAGTGCAGTTGGTCAACATTAGACATTCTGAAATAATGGAAATGAAGAACTACACCCTGGAAATATAAAAACATAGTGACAAGCATAAGAAGTAGGATCAATCAAACAGAGGAAGGAAGCTCAGAGCTTGAAAACCAAAATATGGAACAACACAGTGTGTCAAAAATAGAAAAGCTCAAAAGGAAATAGCAAAGCTTCCAAGAGTTATGGGACTATGTCAAGAAGTCAAATCTATTCATGATTGGTATCCCTGAAGAGAAGGAGAAACTGAGAACATTATGGGACAAGTATTCCATGATGTCATTCAAGAAAATTTTCCACATCTCACTAGAGATATGATTATTTAAGGACATGAAATTCAGAGAACCCCCACAAGATATCACATGAGAAGACCATCCCTAAGACACATACCAATAAACATTCACAAATTAAGCATGAATGAAAACTGTTTTAAAGACAGCAAGAGATAGGTCAGACTAGCTGCTGGGGAAGACCCATCAGAATTTCTCCATACTTATCTGCAAAAACACTGCAAATCACAAGAGACTAGAGTCTCATTTTTAATGTTCTTAAAGATAAGCAATTCTGCCAAAAGTTTTCTGCACTGCCAAGCTAAACTTTCTACCCTGATAAGATAAGACAGCCAGGAAAATATGCCACCTCCAGACCAACCCTTCAGGAGACACTTAACAAGGTGTTGAACTCAGGGGAAAAAAAAGAAAGAAAAGAATGGTCATACCCATCACAAAAGTACAGGCAAGCACAGAGTCAGCAGAGTATCCAGAGCACTCACAAAAATAAAAATACACACATATCGAAATACAAAAAGTAAAAAGGAAACAAAGTCACAATTTGAAGTGAAAAGATGAAGCTACAATGGATCTCAATAAATTTTAAAAATCTTCAGAGATTTCTAAGCCCACCTTTACAGAAACAAAATCAAAAACCTAATTAAAATGGAAGAATTTCTGACAACATACAACTTTCCAAAATGGAAACAAGAAGAAATTGAAACCCCCAATAGGCCAATAACAACCCAGGAAATTCATTCCATCATAACAAAACTACCCGCAAAGACAAAGCACTGGACCGACATCTACCCAACTGAATTCTATGAAACATACAAAGAGGAATTGATATCAATCCTCTAGAAAGTATTCTGAGCAATTGAGAAAGATGGAGCTCTCCCCAAATCATTTTATGAAACTGATATCACACTGATACCCAAATCTTCAAAGATCTAACAAGGAAAGAGAACTACAGGACAATATCATTGATGAAAATAGGTGAAAAATTATTAACAAGATTCTAGCTAATAGAATTTAACAGCACATTTCAAGAATCATCCACCATGACCAAATAGGCTTCATTCTCAGGATGCAGGGCTGGTTCAACATTCACAAGAACAATAATGTAATTAAATACATCAACAGATGTAAAAACAAGGATCCCGTGATTGTATCATTAGATGCAGAAAAAGTTTTACACAAAATCCAGCAACATTTCATGACAAAGAACACTTGAGCACATATAGAAGGAACATTCCTCAAAATAGAATGAACCATCAATGATAAACCCACAACCATCATATTACTCAATGGACAGAAGTTGGAAGCATTTCCCCTGAAAACAGGAATAGGACAAGGTTGTCCACTCTACCCCTCCTGTTCAACATAATGTTGGAAGTCCTAAGTAGAGCAATCGGGCAAGAGTAGAAAAATAATGTATTCAAATAGGAAGTTAAGCTATCTCTCTTTGCATATGATATGATCCTATACCTTGAGAACCCAAGGGAATCTGTCAAAAACCTCCTTGCACTGATAAAGGACTTTGGCAAAGTCCCTGAGTACAAAATCAATGTGTAAAAGACAGTGGCATTTCTATACACTAGCAGCAAGCAGACAGAGTGCTAAATAAAAAGCATAAATCCTATTCACAATAGCCACAAAAAATTACCTTGGCATCCACCTAACCAGAGAAGTGAAAGACCTTTACAATGAGAACTACAAAACACTGCTCAAAGAAATCAAGGAGCCTTCACCAGAGTTCCAGCAAGATGGCAACAGGTCAGCTTGGTCTGTGAGACCCTCTGCAAAAGAGAAAACATATAAAGACTGTAACTCTCTCCTGGGGTCTGCAATTCCCATCGTCGACAGCCTGCTCTTTACATGGAGCTCAGCGATGGCCACAGCTCAAACATCATGGTGGTTTGGGCATCTGCAGCAGCTGCAGATGCCACTGCAGCCACAGAAGGCACCAAGGCCACTGCCACCACCACCATCACGGCCATCACCCTGAATGTGCCTGAGGTGACCCATGACCTCAGACCATGAAGCCCCCTGCAAGCAAGATCTACTGAGATTGCCACTGCTACCACTGCCACCGTCACACCCCACGTCTTGCCTAGAGCTCCTCCCATGGGCCATGAGGAGGCTGCCACCACTGCCATGCCACTCCCATCTCTAGCTCCCTCCCCTCCAGGGCAAGCAGCTGCAGTTAAGATCAACTGGAGTGGTGAGAAAGTACCATCTGCTGGCAATTCAAGGTAACAACACTGTAATGGGAAAAACAGAAGCTTGATAAATAAACACAGGCCAGATCTGAATGGTGAACTGGGCAGGTACCCAGATCTGAACTGCCTTTCACAGCAGGCCAGGCCAACTGACCCTAATGTGAACAAATTTACCAGCCTACAAAGACAGCTAGAAATCAGAGCTAAAAGGACATAGGACTTAAACAAAAAGTCTCAGAGTGTATTGGTTGGTTCTGTAAGTTACTGACTTAATCCTATTCCCTTTGTTTTGTTCTTTTTTTTATTTCTCTGTAAGCCCCATCTTTGTATACAGGAATAGCACACCAATAAGGAGATTGGTTAGCCTGTACATTAGCATCATTGTATGTTTTAGTTTCTTCATATGGTTGTTGGTTAGCTTGTAGTCGTGGTTTATTGTTTTTATCTGTTTCAGTCTTTGTGTCTCTCTTTATTTGTTGGTATGCCATCTGTTTTCCCTCTTACTCCTCGCTGTATCCACCTCCCTCTTCCCCCCACTGCCCACTCCATTCTCTTCCCTCTGTTAACCTCATTTGGCTTTCAGGGAGTAAACCTACAACCCCACTGCATGGACAGATTGCAAGGAAGTGGGAAGTGAGTTATAGATTATCCATTCACCTGTCAGTTGACACCAGGATCTGCAGATAGATTTTGAATCACAGCTCCCCCCTTAAATAAATCTCAAAACTGCAAAAAGGACCACCCCCAACCTATAGTCCAACTCCAGAATTGAACAAAGCAAGAGGATATACATAAAGAAGAATAGGAGAATGAACAAACAGAAGTAAAAGTAAACCCTCCACTCCTGAATAACTGAATTAAAGAAGATGGGGAAGTGGTGGGAAGGAAAAAGTAGGGAGGAAAAATCTGCACAAATGAAGAAAAACCAAAATAAGAATATAGGTCTCAGACAAATCCCTGGGAGGTCAGACAATGAGAAAACAGACGTTGGAACACAAACAATGAAGAGACCCCAGAATGACTAGTCACATGCAACTAACCCAGACGTCAAGACATTGAAGGAGAAAATTTTAAAAATTGAGGAGAGATGAGAGGAAAATAGGAAGGAGCTGAAGACAGAAATTACAGCAATAAAGAATACTGTGATGGAAGTAAATAACAAACTAATGAACATGGAAAGCAGAATTAGTCAAACAGAAGAAAGAATCTCAGAGTTCGAAGACCAAACACAGAACCAACCCAAAATGTCAAAAACATAGAAAAGAAGCTTGAAAAGACAGAACAAAACCTACAAGAGATGAATGATTACTTCAAGAGAAAAAAACCTAAGACTAATTTGCTTTCCCGAGGCAGAGAAAGAAACAGAGGCCACACTGGAACAAACATTTCATGAAATCATTCAAGAATACTGCCCTCATCTCATCAGTGATGCAAAAATTCAAACACAAGTGATTCAGAGAACCCCTGCAAGACAACAAATGAGAAGACCAACTCCCAAACACATAATAATTTACCTAAACAAAGTAGCAATAAAAAAAATCCTAAAGGCAGCAAGAGAAAGGTCAGACTATCTACCAAGGGAGACCAATTAGAATAGCAGCACATTTATCTACAAAAACCCTCCAGGTAGGAGAAATTGGAACCCTATCTTCAAAGTTCTAAAAGATAAACAATTTCAATCGATAATAACCTACCTAGCCAAGCTAAACTTCATCAGAGAGGGAGAATTGAAATCTTTCCCAGATATGCAATCCCTAAGAACCTACATTGCCACCAGACCATCTCTACAAGAAACACTAAAGAAAGTATTGAACACAGAAGAAAAGGGAAAAAGAACAACAGTACTCTTCACTAGAGTACAAGCAAAAGATTAAAAACAGACATTAACCAACTCCAAAACCAAAAGAAAAACAACACACAAACAGGAAGAACAACAATAACTCTGTAAGAACCTTATGATAGGGATCAACTCTCACATTTCAATAGTTAACTTGATTGTGAATGTACTAAATGCACCACTGAAAAGAAATAGAAAGGCAAAATGAATAAAATACCACCAGGCAACAATTTATTGCCTTCAACAGACTCACCTCACTAGAAAGGACATTCACAGACTCAAAGTAAGAGGATGGGAAACAAATTTTTGGCAAACAGAACACACAAAAAGGAGGAGTCACGATATTAACCTCAGACAAAATACACTTTAAGCTATCAGAAATTTAAAAAGATACAGAAGGTCACTACATAATGATAAAAGGTTCAATCCATCAACAAGAAATATCCATCCTAAACATATATGCACCAACTTTCATATAGGAGCACCAACTTTCATATAGGAGTGCCAACTTTCATAAAGCAACTTCTAGGTAAACTAAAAAGAGATATTGACTCCAATACCATCATAGCTGGGGACTTCACTACGCCACTCACAACCCTAGACAGATCATCAGGACAAAAATCAGCAATGAGATCCAAAACCTCAATGGGACTCTTGAACAAATGGACAATTGATACCTACAGAACACTCCATTCAACGACCACAGAATATACGTTCTACTCATCACTGCATGGAAAGTACTCTAAGATTGACCACATACTTGGCCATAAATCAAGCATAAGCAAAATTAAAATGGTGGAAATATTGCCTTTCACCTTCGCAGACCACAGTGGAATAAAAATAAACATCAAGACCAACAAGGTTCTCCCAAAACCCACAAAGGCATGGACACTGAACAGCATGATGCTAGACAACTCCTGGGTGAATACGAAATCAAAACAGAGATTAAAAGATACCTGGAAACAAATGAAAATGAAGAAACACCTTACCAAAATCTCTGGGATGCCATGAAAGCTGTAGTAAGAGGGGAATGCATATCTCTACAGATGCACATGAAGAAAATGGAAGGATCACAAATTAACAGCCTAACAAGTCACCTAAGGAAGCTAGAAAAGCAAGACCACCCAAATCCTAACTTCAGATTCTTCAGAAGAATCCAGAACACCAAAATAAGGGCCCAAATCCAAGATATAGAAGAAAAAAAGAATACAAAAAAAAAAAAATGAAACAAAAAGCTGGCTCTTTGAAAGGATAAACAAGATTGATGGTCCCCTAGCTAGACTGACCAAGAAAAAGAGAGAAAAGGCCCAAATAAACACAATCAGAAACACAAAAGATGAAGTCACATCTGACCCTGAAGAAATACAAAAGATCAGTAGAGACTACTATGTACACCTGTATGGAAACAAACGTGAAAACTTTAAGGAAATGGAGGATTTTCTGACATCACACAACCTGCCTAGGTTGAAACAAGAAGAAATTGAGACCCTAAATAGACCGATAACAATAAAAAACAATTGACTACATAATAAGAAAACTACCTACAAAACGCCCTAGACCAGATGGCTTTCCGACAGAATTCTACAAGACATTTAAGGAGGAGCTTATACCGATCCTACTGAAGGTATTCCAGGTGATTGAGAAAGATGAAATTCTGCCCAAATCATCTTTTGAAGCTAATATCACTTTGATACCCAAGACAGGTAAAGACCCAAGAAAGAAAGAGAACTACAGTCCAATATCTTTGATGAACATAGATGCTAAAATTCTCAACAAGATTCTAGAAAACTAGCTTCAAGAACACATCTCAAAAATCATCCATCATGATCAAGTAGGCTTCATCCCAGGGATGTAAGGCTGGTTCAACATTCCCAAGACAATAAATGTAATTAAATACATCAACAGACATCAGAACAAAAACCACATGATTATATCATTAGATGCAGAAAAAGCTTTTGATAAAATCCAGCACCCCTTCTTGACAAAAACACTTGAACATCTAGGCATACGTGGAACAAACCTCAAAATAGTAAAAGCCATCTATGAGAAACCTACAGTTAGCATACTTCTAAACAGACAAAAATTAGAACCATTTCCCCTGAAAACTGGAACAAGAGAAGGATGCCCACTCTCTCCCCTCCTGTTCAATATAGTATTGGAAGTCCTGGCTAGTGCAATCAGAAAAGAGAAGGCGAACAGGGGTGTCCAAATAGGAAAAGAGTAAGTCATTTATCTCTCTTTGCAGATGACATAATTGTACCTTGAACCCAAGAAAATCTTTCAAGAGCCCCCTTGCATTGATAAAGGACTTTGGCAAAGTCTTAGGGTATAAAATAAACGTGCAAAAGACAATCGAATTTCTTTACACCAATAAGAAACAAATAGAAACCCAAATAAAAAGCACAATCCCATTCACAATAGCCACCAAAAAAATGAAATACCTTGGCATTTTCCTAACTAGAGACATGAAAGACCTTTACAAAGAAAACTACAAAACACTGCTCAAAGAAATCAAAGATGACACAAACAAGTGGAAAAATATACCATGTTCATGAATTGGAAGACTCAACATTGTGAAGATGACCATCATACCTAAGGCAATCTATAGATTTAATGCAATATTCATCAAATTACCAGCAACATTCTTTCTCAGACCTAGAAAAAACAATACAGGAATTCATGTGGAAACACAAATGACCAAGAATAGCCAGAATAGTCGTCAGAAAAAAAAAAAAGCAGTTGGGATCACATTGACAGACTTCAAACTTTACTATAAAGCTACAATAATCAAAACAGCTTGGTATTGGTACATGAACAGACATATAGAGCAATGTAATAGAATTGAGATTCCAGAAGCAAAACCTCAATTTCTCAACCAACTCATCTTCGACAAAGCCTCCACCACCTACCACTGGGAAGAAAAGAACCTATTCAGTAAATGGTGCTGGGAAAACTGACTGGCCACATGTAGAAGACTCAAACAAGACCCCTATCTATCTACATACACAAAAATTAAGTCTAAATGGATCAGAGACCTAAATGTAAAACCTCAAACTATAAGAACCTTAGAAAATGCAGGACACTCCCTTATGGAAATTGGAACTGGCATCCAATTCCTGAACAAAACCCAAAATGCATAGGCCATAAGAGATAAGATAGACAAGTGGGACCTCATTAAGCTGACAATCTTCTGCAAAGCCAAAGAAACCACCAAGAGAGGAGAGAGACAGCCCACAGACTGGGAAACAGTATTTGCCAACTCTATGTCTGACAAAGACCTAACATCTTGGATCTACAAGAAACTCAAACATGCTGAAAAGAAAAAAACAAACAACCCCATTATAAAGTGGGCAAAAGATATGAACAGACACTTCTCAAAAAAAGACATACATGGGCCCAAAAGACACATGAAGAAATGTTCAACCTCACTAATCATCAAGGAGATGCAAATTAAAATTACACTGAGATACCACCTAACTCCAGTCAGAGTGGCCATCATCAATAACTCAAAAAATAACAGATGCTGGAGAGGATGTGGTGAAAAGGAAACATTTCTACACCATTGGTGGGAGTGTAAACTAGTGCAACCTCTGTGGAAAGCAGTGTGGCGATTCCTAAAGGCTCTACATATCGACCTCCCATATGACCCCGCAATCTCCCTATTGGGAATATACCTTGAAGAACTCAAATCACTATATTAAAAAAAATCTGCACACATATGTTTATCACAGCATTGTTCACAATAGCAAGAACCTGGAACCAACAATGCTGTCCATCAAAAGAGGACTCAATTTTTAAAATGTGGTACATATACATGATGGAATACTATGCAGTCACAAAAAACAACAGAATCATGAATTTCACAGCAACCTGGATGGAACTAGAGTCTATAATACTGAGTGATCTTTCACAGCAACAAAAATCTGAGTATCACATGTTCTCACTCATAAGTGGACCTTGAACATCTATCCTAATACTATAAGAAAAGGATTGACAGTGGTGGGAATCTATGGAGGGGACAGGGAGGGCAAGGGTGGTGGGATTAATGGTAGTCAATATCTGCCTGGGGACGGGGGGACATCCCTTATGAACAAGGGTTCCTGAACAATGCATATTTGTATACCTAACCCTTAATTGTACCCCACAATTTTAAAATAAAAAATATATTTTTTAAAAAAAGGAAAGAAATCAAGGATGACACAAAAAAGGAAAAACATTGCATGCACATGGATTGGAAGAATGAATGTTGTCAATATTTCCATCCTACCCAAGGCAATTCATACATTCAATGCAATATCCATCTGATTACCAATATCATTTTTCTCAGACCTGGAAACAACAATAGAGAAATTCATATGGGAACAAAAGGACACAAATAACCAAAACAATTCTCAGCAAAAGTAAAAAAGCAGGAAGTATCAGATTTTCAGACTTTAAACCTTACTATAATGCTACAATACCAAAACAGTCTGGTATTGGTGCATAAACAGGCATATAAACCAGTGGAACAGGAGAGAGATTCCAGAAACAAAAGCTCAATCTTCCAACTAACTTATCTTTGACAAAGCCATCAATAAACAACCACTGGGAAGAGATCTCATTTAACAAATGGTGCTGGGAAAACTGACTGACTGCATGAAAAAAAATGAAACTGAATACTTTCCTATAACCATACAGAAAAATCAACTCCAGGATCAAAGTCCTAAATGTAAAACCCCAAAACTATAAGAATCTTATAAGAAAATGTGGGAGACCCCCTTATAGAAATTGAATAGGCAACTAATTCCTGATCATAACCCCCAAAATCCATGACATATGAGATAAGATACACAAGTGGACCTCATCGAATTGAAAAACTTTTGCACAGCAAAAGAAACCCTCAAGAGAGTTGGGAGACAACCCACAGAATGGGAAAAAAAAATATTTGCTAACTCTATATCTGACAATGGCCTAACATGTAGGCTCCACAAGGAGTCATATGAGCTGAAAGGAACAAAAGCAAGCAGCTCTATTAAAAAGTGGGCAAATTATATGAATAGATATTTCTCAAAAGAAGACATATAGACAGCTACCAGATACATGTAAAAATGTGCAGCCTTCCTAAACATCAGATAAATTTAAATCAAAACTTCATTGCGATGCCACCTAACTCCGGTAAGGATGGCTATTATCAATAAATCAAAAACCTAGTGATGCTGGTGAGGATGAAGAGAAAAGGGGGCACTTCTACACAGTTAGTGGAAGTGCAGATTAGTTGAACCTCTATGGAAAACAGTGTGGCGATTTTTAAAATAACTGGATATTGACCTTCCATATGACCCAGCAATCCCCCTTTCTGGGAAAATATCTGGAAGAACTCAAATCATTCTATAAAAAAGATGCTTGTACACATATGTCCATTGCTGCACTTTAACCATGGCAAAAACATGGAATCAATCCTCTTTCCCATCAATAGTGAACTAGATAAAGAAAATGTGGTACATAAACACAATGGAGTATTCCACAATCATAAAGAAGGACAAAATTACAGACATCTCAGCAACTTCGATGGATTTAGAGTCAATCATACTAAGTGACCTATCACAGAAACAAAAAACTAGATACCACATGTTCTCAAATATAAATGGGTCCTGAACATTCATCACAATACTACAAAAATGAGATTGGAAGTAGAAGGGCACTGTCAGGGTAGGTGGGGGAACAAAACATCACTAAGTGTACCTGATCCCAAACCAGGGGAACTGAGGACCAGTTAAAGGCCCAGACTTCACCTGCACATACACTATTTATGTACCTAATCCTTACATGTACCCCACATCTTTACAATAAAATAAAGGAAAAAAGGGAACCAAAACAATTCCCCAAAAGCCCTATGACAGGGATGAACTCTCACATTTCAATAATCAATTTCAATGTGAATGGACTAAATGTGCCACTGAAGAGACATCACATGCAAACTGGATAAAGAAGCACAATTCAACAGACTTCTACATCCAGGAAACCGATTTGCAAAGGATACCCAGAGGCTCAAAGTTGCAGGCTGGAAAACAGTGTTTCAGGCAAATGGAATATAGAAGAAAGCAGGAGTAGCAATTCTGATATCAGACACAGCAAGCTTCAAACCTTCAAATATTAAAAAGAACAGAAAATGATCCACTACCAAGAAATATCCATCTTAAACATATATGCACCCAACACAGGAGAATCAGGTTTTATAAGACAACTGCTAAGTAAACTAGGGGATATCATTGACTCTCACACAATTATAGTTGGAGACCTAAATACCCCACTAACAGCTCTAAACAGATAATCTCAGCAAAAACAAAACAAAACAAAAAACCAACAAGGAGATCCAAAATCTTAAGTCAACTATGATAAAATGGATTTACTAGACGTCTAAGGAACACTCCACCCAACATCTACAGAGTATACATTCTACCCATCAGCATATGGAATATACTCCCAAACTGATCACATTCTAAGACATAAATCAAGTATGAACAAATTTCAAAATAATACCATGCATCTTACTAGATCACAGTGGGAAAAAAATATCACCATCAACTAGATCCCCCCAAACACAAAAAGACAACTAAACAGCAAGCTGCTAAACAACTTTGGGTTCAACATGGAAATCAAGACAAAAATTTAAAACTTCAGTCGGGCTCGGTGCTCATCCTGTAATCCCATGCCTGGATTGCCTGAGCACACGGGTTCAAGACCCACCTGGGCAGGTGATACCTCATCTCTACAATAAATCAAAAGATTAGCCGGGCGTGGTAGCATGCTCCTGTAATTCTGGCTACTCGGAAGGCTGAGGTGGAAGGATCACTGGAGCCCAGCAGGTCGAGGCTGTGGTGGCCAGGAGCAGCCACTGCACTCCAGTCTGGGCGACAGAGTGAGACTCCAACTCAAAAAAAAAAAAAAAATTAAAAATTCCTGGAAACAAACAAAAACAAAGACACATCAGAATTTCTTGGATGCCATGAAAGCAGGGTTTAGGAAAATTCACAGCATTGAATGAACACAAGGAAAAAAAAAACTAAGATTATAAGTAAACAGCCTAATATCACACTTAAAGAAGCTGGAAAGGCAAGATCATCAAAACCCTAACTTCAGCAATGGCTATTATTCAAAAGGTTAAAAACAACAGATGTTGATGAGGTTGTGAAGAAAAGGAAAAACTTGTACAATGTTGGTGGGAATGTAAACTAGATTAGCGCCTGTGGAAAGTAGTTTGGAGATTTCTCAAAATACTAAAAATAGATTTGTCATTTGACCCAAGAATCCCACTACTGGATTTATACCCCAAGGACCATAAATCATTATTTCCAAAGGACTCTTGTATGTTTATTGAAGCACTATTCAAAAGAGCAAAAGCAAGAAACCAAGTTAGGTGCCCACCAATTGTGATTTGGATAAAGAAAATGTGATACATATATATCATGCCTTTTGAATAATACCCATTCTGACTAGAGTCAGATAGTATCTCATACTATGGTGATTAGTAATAATGAGCATGTTTTCATGTTGGCAGGTTGCATGCATGTCTTGTTTTTTGTTTTTGTTTTTTTGAGTTGGAGTCTCACTCTGTCACCCAGACTGGAGTGCAGTGACCGCTCCCGGCCACCACAGCCTCGAACTGCTGGGCTCTGGTGATCCTTCCACCTCAGCCTTCTGAGTAGCCAGAATTACAGGCATGCACTACCACACCCAGCTGATTTTTTGATTTATTGTTGAGATGAGGTCTCGCTGCCCAGGTGGGTCTCAAACCCAGAGACTCAGGCAATCCACTCACCTCAGCCTCCCAAAGGATTACAGGCTTTGCCACCGAGCCCGGCAACATGTCTTGTTTTGAGAAGTGTATGCTCATGTTCTTTACTCACTTTTCAATGTGGTTACTTTTTCCAGTTTATTAGTTTAAGTTCCTAACAGATTCTGGATATTAGCCCTTTACCAGCTGCATAGTTTGCAAATATTTTCTCCCATTCTGAATATTGTCTATTTACTCTTGATAGTTTCCTTTGCTATGCAGAAGTTCTTTTGTTTAATTAAAAGTCTCATGATCAATTTTTGTTTTTGTTGCATTTGTTTTTGGGGAAAACTTGTTCACAAATTTGTTGCCTAAGCTGATGCACAGAATAGTGTTTCCTAGATTTTCTCTTACTATTTTTATAGATTGAGGTCTTACATTTAAGTCTTTCATCCATCTGGAGTTAATTTTTGTAGAAAGGAAACTAGTTAATAGTTTTAGTAGAACTGGTACCAGCTCTTCCTTTTACATCTGGTAGAATTTGTGAAAACATCTGGTTCAGGAATTTTCTTTCTGGTAAGTCTACTTATTAAACTTTATGATTTGTTATTTGTTTGTTAGGATTTATATTTATTTGTCTCAATCTTGATTGGTTGCGTGTTTTCAGAAGTGTATCCATTTTCAGAATTTGGTGAAAGGATAATGTGGCTTGTTCTTTCTTATTTGGAAATTTTTATTTCTTTCTTTTGCCTGATTGTTCTGCAAAAGTACTGTGTTAAATAGTAATGATGACAGTGGACATCTTTGTCTTGCTTCAGTTTTTAGAGGGAGTTTTTTCAACTTCTGCCATTCACTATGATTTGTTGGCTGCAGGTTTTTCATAGTTGGCTCTTATTATCTTGAGGCATGTTCCTTAAGTGCCTAGATAACTGAGGGTTTTTATTATGAAGGGATGTTGAATTTTATCAAAAGCTTTTTTTGGTACTATTGGGATGATGATGTGGTTCTTGTTTCTTGTCTTGTTTATGTGATGAATCACATTCATCAACTTGCATGTGTTGAACCAACCTTGCATGCCAGGAATAAACTCCACTCGTCATGGTGAATGACCCTTTTTGTGAGTTGTTGGATGTGGTTGCTAACATTTTGTTGAGGATTTTTACATTCATTTTTATCAGGAATATCATGCTATAGTTTTTTTCTTCACTGTGTCTTTGCCATGTTTTGGTATCAAGATGTTGATGAACTCACAAAATGAGTTAGGGAGGACTCCCTCCTCCTTGACTATTTGGAATAGTTTCAATAGAATTGATACTAACACTTCCTTTTACATCTGGTAGAGTTTGACTGTGACTATGTCTGGTCTAGGACTTTTTTGTTGAGAGATCTTTTATTACTGATTCAATTTTGTGATTCATTATAGGTCTGTACAGGGTTTCCATTTGCTTTTGTTTCAATATTGAGAGGCTGTGTGTTTTCAGAAATTTGCCAATTTCCTCTAAAAATTTCTAGCTTACATGCATACAGATACTTATAGTATTCTGAGAATCTTTTATATTTCTTCAGGATTTGTTTAACCATCACCTTTTTCATTTCTGATTGCATTTATTTGAATATTATCTCTTTTGTGTTATTAGTCTAAACCAGATGTCTATTTCTTTGTCTTTTTTTCCTCTTTTTTGAGTTGGAGTCTCACTCTGTCACCGAGACTGGAGTGCAGTGGCATGCTCCCAGCCACCACAGCCTCAGCCTATTGGGCCCTGGTGATCCTTCCACCTCAACCTGCCAAGTAACTGAAACTAGGCACGTGCTACCACACCTGGCTAATTTTTTAATTTAGTGTAGAGATGCAGTCTCACCAAGTTGCCCAGGCAGGTCTCGAACCTGCGGGCTCAGGCATTCCATTCACCTCGGCCTCCCAAAGCACTGGGATTACAGGTTGAGCCACCGAGCCCAGCCTATTTCTTTGTCTTTGGAATTTATTAAATCATTTTATGGTTTTGTTTGTTTGTCTGATTTTCTATTCCCTTAAGCAAGACATTAGGTTGTTTGTTTGAGTCCTTTTTATCTTCTTTATGTGGTCATTTTATGCTATAAACTTTCCTCTCACTACTGTTTTTGCAGCATCAGTAGGTTGTGCATTTCTTTCCATTTATTCCAAAGATTTGTTTTATTTCTGTCTCAATTTCACTGTTTACCCCAAAACTGATTCAGTAGCAAGTTGTGTAGTTTGCATGTATTTGCATAATTTTGTGAGTTCTTCTTAATATTGATTTCTATTTTTATTCCACTGTGGTCATAGAAGATACTTGCTATGAATTTAGATTTTGTTATTTATTGAGACTTGATTTATGACTGATCATATGGTCCATCAGATAATATGTTTTGTGTGCAGATGAGAAGAATGTATATTCTGTAGTTGTTGGGTAAAGTATTCTGTAGATATCTATTAAGTCCAGCTTATTCAGTGACAAATTCAAGTCCAGAATTTCTTTATTAAATTTCTGCCTTGATGGTCTATCAAATGCTGTTAGTAGGGTATTGATATCCTACTATTATTATTGTGTAGTTTTCTAGGTCCTTTCTTCAGTTTAGAAGTAACTTTTCTAAATCTAGATGCTCCAAGATTGTGTGCATCTATATATTTAGAGTAGTTCAATCTTCTTGTTATATTTATCTCCTTGTCATTAAGCACTGCTCTTCTTTCTTTCTTTCTTTCTTCCTTTCTTTCTTACTGTTGTTGGTTTGAGGCCTGTTTTATCTGACGCAAAATGAGTGCTTCTTGCTTTTTTATTTTTTGGTTTACAGTGTGTGTGGCTGCTATTTCTCCATCCCTTGAACATGATGAGTCTATGCATGTCCCCACAATTGAGATGGGTCTTCTGAACACAGCAGAAAGAATGGTCTTGTGTGATTTGTTTTAATCTAATTTGCCACTCTATCTTTTAAGTGGGACATTTGGACCAGTCACATTCAAAGTTACTACTGTTATTCAAGGTTTTTTTCCTATCACAGTGTTGTTAAATGGTTGCATTGTGTGCTCAGCTTTATGAGTGGTTTGTATGGTCTCATATCTATGTGCTTGCATGTTTGGGGGGAGTTGAACATATTGTTCTTTTCTTTATGAGTTTTAGTACTCCCTTAAGAATGTTTTCTAGGGTCAGTGTGAAGGTGAAAAATTCTTATAACACTTGCTTATATGGGAAGGACTTTATTTCTCCTTTATTTGTAAAGCTTATTTTGGCAAGGTAAGAAATTATTGGCTGGCAGTTTTTATCCCTGGGAGTGCTGAAAATGGGTCCCCAGTCTCACCTGGATTGTGAGGTTCCTACAGAGAGGTAAGCTATCAGTCTGGTGAATCTCTCTTAGTAGATGATCTGGCCCTAATCTCTGGCTACCTTTAAGATTTCTTTTCTTTAACATTACCCTTGGATAATCTCATAACTTGTGCCTTTAGGATATTCATATTATATAATGTCTTGTGCAATTTCTCTGGCAGTTCTTCTAGCAAGACAGGGAAAGATTCATTGGATTATGTCCCCAAATATTTTCCAGATGGTTCTCACTCTCTTCTTCTCTCTTAAGAATGCCAATCAGACATAGATTTAATCTCTTTACAAAATCCCATTCTTCTCAAAAGCTTGGCTCACTTTTTAAATTACTTTTAAACTTTATGTTACCTGACTAGGTTGTTTCCAAAAATTGATCTTCAACCACTCAAATTCTTTCTTCTGCTTAAGCTAGTCTGTTTTTAAGGTTTACCACTGTATTTTGAAAAAAAAATGCTTTTTAAAAAATCTTTTTCTTATCTTTTCTTTTGAGTCAGAATATCACTTTGTTACCCAGGCTGGAGGTCAGTGGCACAATCACAGCTTATCACAGCTTCCACCTCCTGGGATCAGGCAATCCTTCCACCTCACCTTCTCCAGTAGCTGGCACTATGGGTGTTCACCACTATGCTTGGCTAAGTTTTTTATTTTTTGTAGAGACATTGTCTCAGTATG
>NW_007232742.1:14803-53339 GCF_000164805.1 Carlito syrichta | reverse complement strand
TCCAAATCATCTTATTAAAATGCAGATTCTCAGGCCTGCCTGCAGAGAGTCTTGATTCTACAGGAAAAGGTGAGGCTCAGGAATGAGTAGGTCAAAAACTACCCCAGGTTATTCTTGTGCTGGTGGCCAAAGTAATCCACCCTCATGGGCTGAGTCCTAGCTCATTAATATCTCCCTGTTAGAGTCCCTTCTATGCAAAGTCCTGCAATATTCAAATCCCAGTCTTCTTCTTCCTTCCCTAATCTTTCAGTCTGCTTTTCTCTGGTATCATTCAGGAAACATAGTGAGGCCCATGATTTGTGAAGGGGAAAGAGACAACCAAGAAAATCACACAGACACAGGAATATCGATTAGACTGTGAGCTCCATGAGAGTTTTCCTCATTCTATCTTGATAACTGAATGTTTCCAGAGCCAGCACAGGTCCTGACACACTGCAAGAGTTGCAAATTGTTTGTGAGTACATAAATGGCCAGCCTCAGATGAGGGAAGAAAAACTTATTATCCAGCATTGCAGAGGGTGTCACAAGAGTTCAGAACAAGAAGCATCTGGCTGCTTGAAATGCCTGGAACCATGAGTGGACTCCCCAAGGTTGGTGACAGGACCCTGCAGAATGAGTAGGAGGGGTGGGCATCTATCAGGCAGTGCGGTGGGTGCAATACTCATTTCCCAATGCAGGCCCCTCCACCTCAGCAAAGATCTTTTGCTTCACCAGGTTGAGCAAGTTGGTGCCGAAGTAGCATGGGTGCAGCAGGATCTTGTGCTCCAGGGAGATGTGGAAGAACATATTCCCCAAAGGAGACTGGATGACAATGTCCACAGCTCTGGTGAACTCTGTGTCTCCACCAGAAGTTGTATCTTGAAATGTCTAAAGTTCTTTTCAAGTATGTCAGAGGCAAAATGGAGACAGAACCAGTGGAAGTGTGAAAGTATCTGCAAGGGTGTGTCCATAAAGACAGTCTGAGTGAGTGAGTGAGTGAGTGAGTGAGTGAGTGAGTGAGTGCAGCTGGATGAGTGAAAGTCCATCTGAGGGGAGACAGAATCAAGCGCCTGGGGTTTCTCTCTGAAGGCAACTTCAGCCCACCACTGCCGCCAGCATGCAGGATCATCAGTCATTCTTGGGGATCTCTCAGGAGAAGATAGCAGAAGTCAGCTGCTCTTCAGCACCTGGCACCTGGCCCACTCCACCACCCATGGCAGTGGGCTAGGCACTGGCAGAGGGAACTATGGAGAGGTTACCAAGAGAAAATATAGAGCTGAGTTCTGCTGTCAGTGAGGAGACACCTATGCCATTTTATCTGTCCTGGGACTGGGCAGAGACCTGCGTTGGCTCATCCAGCTCTGGTTAATCTCCAACCTGGGACCCAGAGGCAATCTCCACACTGCTCTGGAATCGACCATCACTGGGCCAGAGAGGAAACTTCAGGAGCGGACACTGAGAGATGGATGCCCCACAACCACACTGGACCAAGCATGGACACATTTGACCTGAGAGGGGTACTTGGTGGTAGCGGTAACGGTGGGTGAGTTGGGTGAGTCTGGATCTGATTCGCCCTATTCCCACAGCAGTTCATGGAGCATCACAGTGGTCTGTGCCAAGAGCAAAAAGGAGGGGCTGGAGACCAGAGCCCATTCCCTACAGCAGTAGTTAGGAAAGGAACCTGAAGTTCTGGAAATGGCCACTGGGGGAGCTCTTTTTTTCCTCTCTGTTTTAATTTACATTTTAGTACTTGCTTCGTTTTTGTTTTTGGTGTATTTTAGCTTTTCTGTTTGCATATGGGCATTCCTGAATGCGAGTGCATCATCAGGTTTTTGTTTGTTTGTTTGTTTGCATGCTTCTCTGCTTGTATGTTTTGGGGATTTGTTTGTTTGTTTGTTTTGTTTGTTTGTTGCTAAGCCTGTATGTTTTCCTTTTCCTTTCTCTTCATCTTCCTTTCATCTCCCTTCTTCCTATTTCCATTTTTTTTCCTTTTTCTTATGTCATTTTGCTTTCAGGGGGCATACATACACCACTACTGAATAGACAGATTGCAAGGTGGTAAGAAGTGTGTTCCTGAGGGCCCAGACACTTGTCTGCAGATAGTTTCTGAACCACAGCTTCCCATCAAACCTGAATCAAATCTCAGAACTACAGAAAGCATATCCCTCCATTCCCAGAATAACTTTAAAATTTAACAAATTCAGAGGATCAGCATCTGGAAGAAGGAGATTGAGGAAACAGAAGTGAAAGCTATCCACCTGTCACTGAGCAATGTGATTAAAGAAGGGGGGAAAGGGGGAGGAAAATCATCATAAATTAAGAAGAATCAAAGGAAGAACATGGGTCCCATACAGATTGCTAGAAAGACAGTATCTGAGAATACAGATTTCAGAAGTCAAACTATGAAGATCTCCCAGAATGACTGGCCTCAAACTACAAACCCATAGATCAAGATATTAATAGAGAGAATGAATAGAAATGAGGAAATTCAAGAGGAAAGAATGAAGGAGTCGATAATTGAGATGACAGAAATCAATAATACAATAAACAAAATAAATAACAAACTGTCAAGCATGGAAACCATAATTAACCAAGCAGAAGAAAGGATCTCAGGGTTTAGGACAAAAATATAAACTAAAACCCAAACTGTTAAAAACATAGAAAAGAAGCTTTAAAAAGACAGGAACAAAGTCTCCAAGAGATGTGTGATTATATCAAGAGGCCAAACTTCCAGTTAATTGACATTCCTGCGGAAGATAAAGAAACAGAGACCACCTCAGAAAAAATATCCATGAAATTATCCAAGAAAATTTCCCTTATCTAATCAGAGATGTAAGAGATTCAGAGAACCCCTGAAAGACATCAAATTAGAAGACCAGCTCCTAGACACATAGTAATTTGCTTATACAAAGTAAGTATAAAAGAAAAATTCAAAGGACAGCAAGAGAGAAAGTTTGGACTACCTACTAGGGAGGACCAATTAGAATAACAACACTTATCTACGGAAATACTACAGGCTAGAAGAGACTAGAGTACAATCTTCAAAGTTCTCAAAGATAAACAATTTCAACCAAGAATTTCCTACTCAGCTAAGCTAAGCTTCATCAGTGATGGAGAAAAAAATTCTTCCCAGAAATTCAATCCCTAAGAGTTTACACCACCTCTAGATCAGCTCTACAAGAAACACTTAAGAAACTAAGAAATGCAGAAGAAAGAAAGGAAAAAAAAATGAATGACCACACTCGTCCCAACAATGCAGGAAAAAGATTGAATACACCCTCATATATCAACCCCCAAATCAAAAGAAAAACAACAAACAAATAAATAAACAAACAAAAACAAACCCTAAAAGAACCTTATGACAAGGATAAACTCTCACATCTCAATAGTTAGCCTGAATGTGAAGTGAATAAATGCACCACTGAAAAGACACAGAATGGCAAGCTGGATAAAAAGCATGATGCAACAATATGGTGTCTCCAAGAAACTCAGTTCACCAAAATCCACACTCAAATTTAAAGTAAGAGGATGGAAAGCAAATTTTCAAGCAAACAGAGCACAAAAGAAAGCAGGAGTTGTAATCTTAATATCAGAAAAATATCCTTTAAGCTATCAAATATTTAATAAGCTAAGTAAGGTCACTACATAATGATAAAAAGTTCAATACATCAACAAAAAGTATCCATCCTAAATACATATGAACCCAACATAGGAACACCACCCTTTATAAGGCAGTTTCTAGGTAAACTAACAAAAAGATATTGACTATAACCATCAAATCTGGGGACTTAAATACCCCACTAACAACCCTAGATAGATCATTGAGGAAAAAATTAACAAGGAGATTTGGAAACTCAACTTGATGTTTGACTAAATGGACTTAATAGATAACTATAGAACACTCCATCCAACACCCATGGAGTATACATTCTACTCATTACCACATGGAACATATGCCAAGATTGGCCACATTCTTGGCCATAATGAAGCATAAACAAATTTCATGACATTGAAATACAGCCATATGCCTTCTCAGACCTCAGTGAAATCAAAGTAAATATCAACACAAACAAAGCTACCTCAAAACTCACAAAGACATGAATACTAAACAGCATGGCACTGAACAACTCCTGGGTCAACATGGAAATCAAAGTAGAAATTAATAAGATTTCTGAAAACAAATGAAAGTAAAGACATTTTAACAAAACCTCTGGGATGCCACGAAAGCAGTATTGAAAGAAGAATTCATTTCTTTATAAACACACATCAAGAAAATGGAAATATCACAAGTTAACAGCCTAGCAAATCACCTAAAGAGCTAGAAAGACAAGATCACCAAAACCCTAACTTCAGCAGAAGAATCCAGATCACCAAAGTTAAAGCCCAAATACAGGACATAGAAGACAAAAATGGAAAAAAAAATCAATGAAACAAAAATCCGGTTGTTGGAAAAGATAAACAAGATTAATGGACCCCTAGCCAGATTGATAAAGAAAAAGAGAGAAAAAGTCCAAAAAAACACATTCAGAAATGCAAAAGATCAAATCACAACATGCTTTGAAGAAATACAAAAAATTATCAGAGATTAATATGCATACCTGTATGGAAACAAACTTGAAAAGCTAAATGAAATGGAGTATTTTCTGACATGACACAACCTCCCAAAGCAGAAACAAGAAGAAATTGACATTAAATAGACAAATAACAACCCAGAAAATTGACTCCATCATAAGAAAACTACTTCCTCCCCCCAAAATAGTCCTGGGTCAGATGACTTTCCAGTGGAATTCTGCAAAACATACAAGGGGGAGATGATAGTAATCTTATTGAAAGTATTCCAAGTAATCGAGAAAGATGGAACTCTCCTCAAATTATTTTATGAAGCTAACATTACACTGACAACCAAACCAGATAAAGATCCAACAAAGAAAGAAAGCTAGGGTCAAGATCCCTGATGAATATAGATACAAAAATTCTAAACGAGATTCTAGCAAATTGGATCCAAAAAGCGCATCTCAAAAATCATCCACCATGATCAAGTAGGCTTCATCCCCAGGATGCAGGACAGGTTCAACATCCACAAGACCAAAAATGTAATTAAATACATTAACAGACATAAAAATAGAAACCACAGGATTATATCATTAGACAGTGAAAAAGCTTTGATAAAATCCAGCATCCCTTCTTGATAAAAACCTTTGAACACCTAGGTATATGGAACATACCTCAAAATAGTAAAAGCCATCTATGATAAACCCACAGCCAACATACTGTTAAACAGACAAAAATTGAAAGTATTTCCCTGAAAACGAGAACAAGACAAGGCTGCCCAGTTTCACCCCCCCTGTTCAACATTGTGTTGGAAGTCCTAGTTAGAGCAATCAGATAAGAGAAGGAAATCAGGGGCATCCAAATACTAAAAGAGGAATTCAAGTTATCCCTCTTTACTCATGATATGATTTTATACCATGAAAACCCAAGAGAATCTGTCAAAAAATCTTCTTGCACTGATAAAAGACTTTGGCAAAGTCTCAGGGTAAAAAAATCAGCATGCAAAGACAGTCACATTCTTATGTACCAACAACAAACAGACAGAAAACCAAATAAAAAGCACAATCCTATTCACAATAGCAACCAAAAAAAATGAAATACTTCAGCATCTTTCTAACCAGATAAGCAAAAGACAATGAAAACTGCAAACAAATGAAAGATGACACCAAAAAATGGAGAAATATTCCATGCTCATGGATTGGAAGAATGAACATTGGTAAGATATCCATCCTACCAAATGCAGTCTACATATTTAATGCAGTACTCATTAAATTATCAGCATCATTCTTCTCAAACCTAAAAAGAACAATACAGAAATTCATAAGGAAACATAAATGATCACAAATAGCCAAAACAATCCACAGCAAAAGAAACAAAACAGGAGATATCACACTTCCAGACTCTTTATTATAATGCTCTAGTAACAAAAAAAGCCTGGTATTGGTATAAGAATAGACATACAGACCAATGGAACAGGATTGAGATTCTGTAAGCAAAGCCCCAATTTCTCAATCAATTCATCTTGGACAAAGCCTCCACTACCAACCACTGGGGGAGAGGAGAACACATTCAGTAAATTGTGCTGGGAAAACTGGCTGACCATATGCAGAAGTTTAAAATACTGCCCCTAACTATCACCACACAATAATAAACTAAATGGATCAAAAACCTAAATGTAAAACCTCAAACTATAAGAATCTTAGAAAACACAGGGAAACCCTTATGGAAATTGGAACTAGCAACCAAATCCTGATCAAATCCACAAATGCCTATGCCATAGGAGATAAGACAGACAAGTGGGACCTCATCAAACTCACAAACTTCTGCAAAGCAAAAGAAATCATCAAGCGAGCAGGGAGACAGCCCACAGAATAAGAAAAAATATTTACCAACTGTATATCTGACAAAGACCTAACATCTAGGATCTATAAGGAATTCAAACATGTCAAAAAGAACAAAACAAACAGCTCTGCTAAAAAGTGGGTAAAAGATATGAATAGATACGTCTCAAAAGAAGACATACGAGCAGCCAACAGATACATGAAAAAATGCTCAACCTCACTAATTATCAAAGAAATGTAAATTAAAAGCACACTGAGGTACCACCTAACTTCTGTCAGGATGGCCATCACCAATAACTAAAAAAAAAAGAAAAGAAAAAAAAAAGAAAGCAGATACTGGAGAGGATGTGGAGAAAAGGGAATACTTCTACACTGTTGGTGGAATTGCAAACTAGTACAAACTCTGTGGAAAACAGTATGGCAATTCCTAAAAGACCTAAAAGTAGACCTTCTGTATGACCTAGCAATCCCCATTCTGGGAATATACCTAGAGAAACTCAAATCACTCTGTGAAAAAGATAGCTGCACACACACTTTTCTTGCAACATTACCCATAATTGTAAAAACATGGAACCAGCATTGCTGTCCATTGAAAGTGGACTGGATAAAAAAAAAGTGGTATATAAGCACGATGGACTATAACACAGCCATAAATAACAAAATTATGAACTTTGCAGCAATATGGATGGACTTAGAATATATAATACTCTGTGATTTATCACAGAAATAAAAACTGTGTACCACATGTTCTCACTCATAAGCGGATCTTGAAGAACTATCATAATACTATAAGAAAGGGATTGGCAGTAGTGAGGAACTGTGGGTGGTGGGGAGGGCATGCTTCATCAGTAAGAGTATCTGATCTCCATTCAGATGAAGTTGGGACCAAAGAGAGGACCAAACTTTACCTGTACAATGACCATTTGCATACCTAACCCTCAATTGTATCCCACATCTTTAAAACAAAATTTTTTTTTTTAAAGTTCAGTTCAGGAATTTCATTTTTTTTCTTACTTAGAATGGCCATGTCAGCTTTTAATTATTGGGTCATTTTGGTGACTCCTTTGATTTCGGTGTCCACTTTCTCTAGGATTTTCCATTCAGATTCTTCTGAGTTTTATATCTGTCACTACGGACAATTCATTCTGGTTAGTATCCTTTGCTTGGGAGCTGGTATATTTATTTGGTGGTGACAAAATTCTCTGCCCAGAGTTCCAGCACTGCTTTCTTCCCACTCACAGGTGTGGCCTCTTCTTGTTTTCCATTTGCTATTTTGGGGATGGAGATTTTCATTTTTTCTTCCTTTTTGCCTTGTCAAAATGACTGAGTAGGTTATGTATGGTCCACTGACTTTGTTGATGGGTGCTTTTCGGGAGTCACTGCTCTCTACACGTTCTTTGGTTGCAGAGAGGCTTCTGTGGTGACTGTCTCAGACAACACTTGCAGCCGTGAGGTTTTCTCAAGTGGTATAGTTTAGGCTGCATAGGTAGTGCTGAAAAGTTAGGGTGGGTAGTAGCGGTGTCAGCCTCAGTTGAGCTCTCACAGAACCCTTGGGCTCAGTGATCACATAAAGGTGGGGCAACCTGACAACAAACCTGTAGCAGGTGAGCCACGCCTGCAGAAGAGAAGCTGAGATGGGGAGAAGGATGAGGGGCACACCAAATGCTCACTACTCCCACGTTTGTGGCTGTGAAGGCTGTGTTGGGGGAGACACAGAAGCAGCCAGCCCAACTACTCGCACCCTGTCCTAGGGCAATAGTGATGGAGCTGCAGGGCTGGCAGCTGTGCTCTCAGGATCATCAGGTCTCTGCCACAGTTCAGGCAGACGTGGAGCCTCTGTGGTCCCTTTGGGCCCAAAGCAGGTGATCTCAGTCTAGAGGAAAGCAGCTGAGACGGGGAAGGGTGTGCCAATAATTTGCTTCCCTGTGTATTGGGGATGCAGAGTCTATATTGGGGGCACACAGTAGAGCCCAGTACTACCACTCCCTCCTTGGCCCAGGGCAAACAGGGTCAGGAGAGGGAGATGCAGCAGCCACAGCAGTGGCAGACAGTGGCCACACAGGGCTTGCCAAAGCGTTTTGGCAGCTGAACTCTCAGAGGGTCACTGGCCCTCAGCTGCAGTGTTCAGGAGATTAAAAGAGGAGAAAATGAATAGACTGTAATACAGTCTAAGCTTCTAAGAAAACGATGTGTGGAAAGGATCAAAGACACTGAGAAAATTGAGAAGCCCATGTCTAGAGTAGGTGTCTGGGGCTAACCAAGCTCCTGCTTCCTCTTTTGTGGCTGAAGCACTTCCTGCCCTGTGGTTCTGGAGGCTCATGCTTCTGCCATGGCCCTCAGTGTGACGCTCAGTTCACACAGGTCCCCTCCAGACAGACACAGGCTCCACACTCACAGCCACTTCCTCAGAAAGCAGTTCTGCAGATAAAGTTGAAATATCTGATTGTGTATTTATTATCAATGATTTTTAAATAGATGAATGTCTTAAACCTATTTATTTACTCAATATTTCATCTTTTTCACTGATTCCTGCATATTCTTTCTTTTGAACACTTTGAACAGAATTCTCTGATGTTTCCTTGCAGATTTCTGTTAGCAATGTTTAACCAAGCCTCTGGACTTGATGATGTGTAGGCTAATTCTTTCACAAATGGGAACTCTCATAGGTTCCCTGGATACACCCTCCCTCCTGCTGGGAACCTGCCCTCTACCTTTTCATAGTACCTTCTCCTAGGTAATGCAGTCTCAGGCTGACCGTCCATGCCTCTCTCTTTAGACCCTGCTTCTTGGCTGGTCCACTTCCACACAGACTCTTTATCCAGGTTCTCTTGCTCCTTCTTGAGGATCTGTCAACAAAGGACTTTTAAGGTCCTACCTCCACCCCCAGGTGATGAAAAACATGCACATTGCTCATTGACCCATTAGCTGTGATGCAATTCCCCCACTGGCAGCCAATCTTCTGGCACCATCAGCTATTTCAGAAGCATCTCCACCTTTGACTTTCAAGGTGTGAGTCAGACACTTGTCCAGGGCATCCTCAAGCTGCAGGGGACATGCATCTGGATGGTCTCATTGAAGCTCACTATCACCATAATTGAGGTGAAGTATGGTCATCATGGGGTAGGTTGGGGACCTCACAGCATAGCTGTCTCCAAAACATCTTATTTCCTCTTAGGTCCTAAAGCAAGTCTTTTTAGTATCTTCTGTGTGAGTAAAAAAGAGGTAAGAGTCTCAAAGCAACATTCCATTCAAAATTCTTCACATGGAATGTATTTTCCCCAGAGGTTTGATTGTACTTCCATGTGCTCTGGTTGTTATGAAGGATCTGATGAGGTGTGTGGAGGGCAGGCAATGTGAGTTCACCTGTGTACTACAGACAGGGACACAGGTGTGATGGGATCTGAGAGACTGATGGTTGAACCTTTTTTTTAAATCACTTTGGGCAAACTGCTTTAACTTACCAAACCTCCGTTTCCTGCTGTGATATACCCTGCATACCCAGCAAGGCACCATGACATTAAAGAGACAGTGGATGAAGAACATGCTCTCTAAATGCAGTAATAATTCTTTTGTCCCCTCCTAACTAAGTGCTTATTCCCCTTCTCCAGATATGACCAAGTCATCATCCATCACACCCACATGATGCAACATCACCCTGAAGTGCATGGTCTCAGGGGCTACAGAGGATCTGAATGTGACAGGGAGAAAAACAATCTCCCCGTGGTGCTAGAGCAAAAGAGTGCACTGGAACCAGCCTCTAATCCCTGGACTCTGGCTGTGAGTCACCCCGATGCAGCACAATACTTGCCTCAGCTGTGTGGTCAGCAACCATGAGGACCAGAAAACTATCATCTTAGATCTTGGAGTATTTTCTTGTGCTCATTAATGGGCCCAGAAAGATGAATGTGCCCAGTTCTTGAAAACGTCCTTTCCCAGAAGACTGTGGTGGGCATGAGGTTTTGTGAAGACCATCCCCATAGCAAACTTCCCAGCTCCTGGGACAATACTGGAAGAAAAGAGCCAGAGATTATAAAAATTGACACCTGTCCCAAGAAACTGTGGGGGAAGTAGTAGAATCCACTCTTTCAGGAAGGGAAAAGAACAGCCCTACAAGGCACTGATATTTATGTCTGATCTGTTCTGATTCCTTCTTGATAGGCTCATGAGTCATATTTGTAATGATTGACCTCAAGAGAAAAGCCAAATAGAATTTATGACTCAAAAAATCAGAGAAGAGATTTCTAAGGTCTGAGTCATACAAACTTGGAAGATAAGCTTTGGGATACAGTGAGGTCATTGTCACTGATGGAGTATAATCATAGGCACAGTCACTTGGTGTGGTGTTGTAAGTGCAGGAGTGGATAGGACTCCATGGTGAGTTTCATTTCAATGACACATTCCTAAATTCTATGAGATATCTTTGAAAAATCAAATAGAATTACTCTCAGCCCCAAATCCCAGAACCTCAGAAGTGCCAACTAGAGCAGAGTGCCTAGCATTTAGCCAGCCTCTACAGGGAATAGGAGGCTCAAGGATCCAGTCACCAGAAACCTCTCTCTCCCTGCCCTGTGCCTGTCCCAACAGGACTGGAACTCTATTTTTAGCTCCATGACTGTGGACAGTCTTGGCAAAATGCTTTCTGCTCCTCGGGCTTCTTGAGAAGAAGTTTCCAGCAGAAGAAGCAAAGGGAGTGCAAGCAGCCTTGAGGACTGGAGGGGATTTTATTCCTTTTTGTGCTTCATCAGATTTTCTAAATCTTAAATGAAAACTCTCTGTCCTATGCCACATTTTAAAACACTCGGTTAAACAAAATTTAGCTATTTCTTAACGGTTTGAGAAATCCACTGCTAATAGGAGTTGATTGTGAATACCTCAAAGGGAAAAGAGCTTAAATAAATTTTTCAATATTCTCTGTTTTTTTATAGATACATTGGTGTAAGTTGATACCAGGACTTCATACATTTCTAGGAATCATCCATTTGAAGAATATTTAAAATCAAATTGTTGATTTTATTTTATATTCACTTATAGTTTGTTCTAGTTATTGTTGTTGCCATCTTTTTTTAAATTAAACATGAGAGGAGCCTACGGAAATGTAGACCAACTAGATGGAGATTCCAACCTTGAGAGCTTCAGGATCCCATTCTCCAGCTCACGTCTCTCCTTCGGGTCTATTTGAAAAGCAGGTGGTTCAGCTAGGGGTTTGTGGTGTCTTGAGGTGTAGTCTTCTCCCTCTAAATCCTGGACTAAAACGGGAAATAAGGGAACATAGGGTAGGTGTTTTTTGTTGCAGTTCTTTTGTATTTTGGTTATTAAACAAAATGTTACATATCCTGGAAAACAGGACATGTGAAGAGGTTTTGGCACACACACCAGGTCAAACAATCCCATATAGGAACATGAACAGAGGAAGAATATGTCAACCAGGAGGAGGATTCACAAGAAAGGAGCACATAGACATGTAAGTGTTGGAGACACAGGAAATGCTCTGTCGGGCTGGCCGGAAAATTCTGTGCTCCGACCAGGTAAATCCTACCGTAGAAAAGAGAGCTCAGATTCTGGAGGGCTGGTGGATTCCACACCTGCACCATAGGCTCAACTTCCCTGACTCTCATCCCCCATGCAGCTCATGATGTCTTGGTTTCTCATGTGGCCTTTTAATGGGAAGAGGATGTACTGGTCAGGCTGACAGGAACGTCTAGTCCACTTGACAACAGTACTTACTGTGAATTAATAAATACATGTGCTGACCTTGTCTATCCACGTCTCAGGACATTTGTTAGCAAGATTTTGCATACTCAAATCAAGCCATATTTTGACAATGTTTGATAAGGCTTCTGGGCTCAGGCTGAATCTGCAGGTCAGACTTGAAAGCTTGCTGAACCCACCAATGTCATGAGAACCTGTGGGTCTCCTCATTCATTCATTTTTTTCACTCAATTAAACATTTACTGAGCTACATGATGAGGATTATTATGAAAGACAAGCAGTTTGTCTGTGCCATGCCCGTTTCTATTTGAATTTTATGAAGACTTCTTATAGACCAAGGTTTCAGTTCTCAGCCCTGATCATGCATTAGAATCTCCTTATTTTGGTAGGTTTTAAAATACAAATGATACTAATTTAGGGGATAAGATCCAGACATCTATGATTTTAACAGCTCTGCAGGTGATCTGATGAACAGCCAAAGTTGTGAGCAACTCTCACTTAGGTCAGACAGTCTATACAGATCCAGAGATGCTTAGGAGTGATTTCAGTAAGAAGCCTGAAGAGGTCATTTCAACACAGCAGAATGAAAAGGAGAAGCATGAGCATAGACTCTAACTGTACCACAATGACAAGCCTCCTATGGGCATAATGTGACTTGATCTTCAGGAGCATAGCTCTGATCACATCACTGCCCTATTCAACAATCACCATGGATGATCTGTTCTGATAAGTGTTCTAGAGAAACTGATGAGAAAAAGAGGCAGACTCCAGGAGAAACCACTATTAACTGTCTGCATTTATACCCACATAAACATATGTGAATACATAGTTAGAATACCATACTCATATCAAATATGCTGCTTCATAACATAATATTTCATGGAAAGCGTTCCATAAACATATAAAGATGTGCTTATTTTTTTACTACATAAACATCATGAGGATAGCCTGTAATTGATTTAGCCAGTATAATGCAATGAACAAGGTCAGGAGCTTTTGAATCTTAGTCCAAGGTTTGAATGTCAGCTGTGCCTTGTGTTAGCTATGTAACTTCGAATGTGTATTAACGCATCATTCTTGCAGCTTTCTGGAACTAATAAAGACATCTACATACCATGATTTGTAGCATACACTTTGAGGCCTCACTGGGCATTTGTTTTTAAAGGACAAGTATCCAGATGACATGTATCCTTCCTCACTTTCCTATGACAAGTGCTGTTAGGAAAAGTAGAGCAGGAATTGGGGAGGATGGATGGAGGAGAGAGAATAGTGCAGATGTAAATAGGGAGGATGTGGTCAGGGTAGACCCCACTGAGGAGATAACATTTGTATAAAGACCTGAAGAAGGTCAGGAAATGAGGCATGTAGATACCTGGAGGATAAGAATTCCAAGTAGAAGCAAAGGCCTTGTGGCAGGATCAAGCCTGACATGTTGAAGGAGTAGCAAAAAGCCCCCGCTCCCTAGAATAGAATAAGGGCTGGGGGGTCTGGTTGATTGTACAGGGCCTTAGAGATAAAGTGAGGGCTATAGTGTGAATTTTGAACTGAGGAGGGCTATATCACATGCATTATGTAAAGATAGACTTAAGAGACTAAGAACCAGCAGGAAGACTGACTGTAAGGCCACTGCAATAGTGCAAGAGTCATGGTGGCTATTTAGGACTGGGGATGGTGAGAAGCAGTTATATTATGAGTATACATATAGTGAAAATCTATTTATGAATGTATATATTGAATGGAAATACATCAGTATTTGCTAAATATAATGTAAGGAGGGTAAAAAAGAATGAAGTTGAGGATGATACTGGGGTTCATTGCCAGAACAAATGGAAGGATAGAGCTGATGGGATACAGGGATGGAAATGATGTGTGGGATGCATGCTAAGGGAGTTGGGATTTAGACATGTCAAGTGAGAGATGCCTGTCTGATGTCCAAGAGAAGTTGTCAAGCAAAGAGTAGGACAGCGTGGAATCTAGAGAAAGGACCCAGGATGGAATCTTCGGAGGACCCATCATATTTAACCAAGAGACAGTACAATATCTGATGTTTGTTTGTTGCTACTATAATAAATCACCACAAACTTATGGACTTAATACAACACACATTTGTATCTTACAGTTCTGGAAGTCAGAGGTATTGTATAAATATAACTGGAATAATATCGAGGAGTCTTAAAATTGTGTTCCTTTCTGGAGAATCTGAGGGAAAATCCATATCTTGCTAATTCACATTGTTTATAGTATTCAGATATTTATGGTTATAAAACTGAGGTCCTCATGTTTTTGCTGGCTGTAAAATGAGATCCTTTTCTAGCTTCTGGTGGCTACCTCATGTCCTTCACTCTGGTCCTCTCACGCCATCTTCAAGGCAGCAACAGTGGGACAAGTTCTTCCATCATATTTGTCTGACTCACTCTTCTACCTCTTCCTCTTTCACTTTTTAAGGGCTCATATGATTAGATTGGGACCACCTGGAAAATCTCCAGCTCAAGGCATTTACCCTTAATCACATCTGTAAAGTCCCCTTTGTCATGTAAGCTAATATAGTTACAAGATCCAGGTTGCATGGTCACAACCTCAGAAAGAGATTGAGTGTAGACAGTGAAGACAGGTAGTCTGAGTGGTCTGCGTCTGAACCCTGGAATATTCTAGAATACAGAGCTGAAAGAGATGAGAAGGAATTGGGTCAAGGAAAGTGAGGAGCAGCCACTCAGTAGAAGAGAAATAATGTTGAGGGCTGAATATAAGATGAAGACAGTTTCAAGGAAGAATATCTCCATTGCTGCTGAGAGATCAAAGAAGATAAGGACTGAGACTGATCATTTAATTTATGAACATAGACTTCCCTAGTGACCTGGAAAAGAAATTTTCAAAGGGGTGGTGGTGGTAATGTGTGACAACAGAGGATTTAAGAGAGAAAGAAATTTCTCCAAAGTAGTTAGACAAGTGGTCAATACACACATGAATAGAAGTCCAACATCATTAGGATGGGGGGCATGGAATCAATGTAGATAGTGTTGCGATGGCTTCACATTATAAATACCTTAAAAATTACTTAATCATACACTTTGAAATGGTGAGTTTTATGATGTGCGAATTAGATCTTAATTTTTGAAAGAGAGAACAGGAGAAGAAATTGGAAACAGGAAATGTAGACAGGGCTTTCAGAAATTTTGCTACAATGTGGAGCAAAAATTGAGACAGTACTGAAGAGGATGTAAATTCATAGTTTTTAAAAAGTTTTTATGCTCATGAAAATAATCCAGTAAAGATGAAAAGACAAGACACTGCAGAGAAGGACTCGTAGGGTGATATCACTGAGGCAGCATGTGGAGGTAGAAGGTGGTCCCATTAGAGCATCAAAGTTAAAGGAGCAAGAACCAATCATAGTCACAAGAGAGAAAGAAGAACGTATCTGATCAGGGAGGGATTAATTAGGTGATGAAGCTTGTGACAGTGTTTCTGATTGCTTCCTTGCTGTCCCTATAAGAAGAAAAATCACCTCCTTAAATAAGGATGAGGAAGAATGGTTGAGGATCAAGGAAGGATGGAAAGACCAGCCACGGTGATCAGGAGAGTGGGAGAGTGAAAGAACTGGGACACTTAAGAAGCCCATAGCTGAAACTGAGGTCCCAAAATAAATAATGTGTGTAGTGAAGTCAGGCAGCATTGCCTTGTTTTCCCAGCAATGTAGCATCATCAGGAAGGAAAAGTGGCCTGCCCCCAGGTATACCAGAACCCAAAAGCGCAATCATCCTTCCACTCCATCTCTCATCTCTGTGACTCTGGTTCATTCTTGAGCAAACCTGCTGCAAACCTGTGCAAACGTTTTGCTCTGCTTCTCAGGACCATGTGGGGAAAAGTGTGGCCACCAGCAATCCCTCATTTGTGTATCTTAATGCCCAGGCACCCAAAGAGAGACAGCCTTTCCTTTATCACTTACCTAATCCCCAGCTCATGACTCTGACATGGCTTAAATCAGACAAACAACCTAGACTAGTCAACTATGGCTCAAAGGAGGCAGCAGTGCTGCAGGAAAGGTGTTAAAAGCGTCCAGGTCTTAATGATAAAATGAGGGTGATGCTGAGAGAGAGATGTGGATATTGAGGGAGAAGAACTTATAGGGAAAGACAGGAATGAAGGAATAAGAGGCAGGTAAAATATGAGAAACTTTTGAAAGTTAACCTAATGGAAGATAAAAATTGGTTGGATGTCTAGGATGAAGAAAACCAAGGAGTCAGAATGAGTGAAATGATGATTCCTGCAGGCTCAAAACGTGCCTTCACCACTTCCATTCAGGAGAAATGCTATGAGGAATTCAACGGCTTTGGCTTTTGTTTCTCCATCTGTACAATGTGCGTTTGTTATACAGAATTTTTAAAGATTGGAGTGTCTCATGTAAAGCCTATTGAATGATGTTATAAATAAGAATACAGGGCAGGGTGTGCTGGGTCAAACCTGTAACCCCAGAACTTTAAGAGATCTATGTGAAAGCATTGCTTGGGCTCAAATGTGAGACCAACTTGGGCAACATAATGAGACCTTGTCGCTACAAAAAAATCTTTTTAAATTACATGGTGGTGCATACCTGTAGTGCCAGCTACTTGGGAGTCTAAAGCAAATAAATTGCTTCAGCCCAGGAAGTCAAAGCTGAGTGAGCTATGATTGTGTCACTGCAATCCAGCCTGGGTGACAGAGTGAGGCCTCAACTTAAATAATAATAATAACAACAACAATAATTATAATGCAAAAGGGAGTGGCTTGGGGATGAGAATGCTGATAGTCACGACACATTTTGCATAGGAGAAAACTTGGAAAAGACCTGCGAGAGAAGCACCTCCTCTCTCCAAGTGTCTTCTGCACCCCAGAGAAGTCACTGTCCCTCATTTCACATCTTTCCCCCACCAGGGCCCATTGTCACTTACGCGGTAGTTCCTGTTTCACCACCAATCAGCTCTGCCTGACTTGAGGCCCCTGATTTGGAGGCAGGATCCTTGGGAGAGGAACAACAGGAGGGTATTCCCATCTGAGTACTCCAGGATACCACAGATCAGTGACCCTGGGGTAAAGGGTTCAGGTATGCAATGTAGAATCATCCAGTGTTGTATTTAAGGCTTTGTTCTGCCAACAACTAGTTTGAGTTATGGTCATGTATCCTGCAAAATGGGTATGATCATGCCTAGCCTACTAGGATCTTCTAAAAATTACAAGAAACAATATTTGTAAACTGTCTGAGACTAAATCTGATTTATTACAGGATCAGAAATTCCAGTTCCCTTTTTGTTTATTTGTTTGTGTCTGCTCGTAGTGGGGTAGGAATGGTCAAAGGGAGATCACATCTTACACAGCTCCAGCACTGAAGGGAACTGATGCCCAACCATTAACAAGCACCTGAGACTGTAGTGAGGAGATAGTGTCTCTCACTTCCTCTACTTTCTGCTCAGCTTCAGGAGGAACAAGTGGAGACAGGTCCCTGTTGTGGATCTTTCTCCTCCCCACCCCATAGACCCTGCAGCAGGCTCCAGAATTGCCTAGTAATCATCAGCTCTTAGCAAGGACACTATTCAAGCGTCTGCTTTCTGATGTCAGAGATGAGGCAGCTGAGCTGAACTGAGCTAGAACAAAAACCAAGAGATCTAGGAATCCAGGCTACAGACAAGTCACAGTAGCTTGTGATATGGAATCAGCCCATCTCTGATGAAAGAACCAGTACCCTTCTCAGAGATCCCCAGGTTACTCCTGCAGAAGGACACAGGACCATTCCAGGACAGACTGACAGAGCCTTAGTGTTGCCCAAGGTGTACAGACAAATCCGATGTGGCAGAGACCATTTCAACATCTTGGGGGCTCAGGCAGGTTCCATGGAGCAGGAGACATAAGAGGGGACTTTTGGCAGGATGGTAGGAATCCAACAGTCTAGGGTGAAAGTGGGGAATTTGTAATGGAAACTGACATTCCATACAGAGATGTGAGTAAGCAAAGAGGATTCCAACCAAGTGCTTGAGACCAGCATAGCTGGAAGGTCTGAGAGTTAGTAGAAGAGGCTGTGGAGGGCTGAGGAGTTCTGGGTCAGACCTTCCACAAGCTTCACACATCAGAGCCCACAGAAGGCCCCAATATGGGTTGGGAGGATGCTGTATGTCATTCCTACCAGCACGTGTCCATTAGCAGACTAGGGAAGAGCTGAAGTACTTTTCCTGACAGACAACCTGTGACTTTGCTTCTCCTGTTGTTCTCCAGGAAATGGAAGATTTGGGAGGACCTGAGACAAAATAGATTCCTTGTCCCACTCTCAGAAAGTCAGGTTTGGGATCAAAGGAAGAGTTCAGGTTAGCACAGGTGGCAAAGACAGAGGCCTCCAGCCCAGGTTGGTGACATGCCCTAGATACTCCGAACCACATACAGTGAACACACATGTCACACGATCCTCAAGAGAACCCTGTGGAAGGTATGTAAAATAAGACTCGAGGTAGTCCCATGTGGGCTCCCACCCATCTATGCTGTCCCCCAACTCAACTCCTCCCATCGGTTGTCACTCTGCACAGTTCCCATGCTGAGGTTGGTATTCTTAAAAAGATTCACAATACAGCAGAGATGGTGGGAACTTGCCACATTCACGGATAGGCAGGGTCCCCTTAGTATGGCTTCTGGAGGGGACAGGTAGGAAGCCCTGTCAATGACAGAGAAAGAACCCTCACTTAGACATGTGAGGATCCTGATTGTAAGGGCAGCCTGGGGGGGGGGATGAGCAGAGTACGTGAGAAGGCCACTTGTGCCCAGGCTGCAGTGGCCACAAACTCAGGGTAACAGACAAGGAGCTGCTGGAAATGAGACAGGAGGTGTCTGCAGGTGTCAGGTCAGAGTGCAGGTGTCCAGGGATTCTCAGATGATCTTCATCATCCAGGCTGGGGTATGGGCATTACCAAAGGCAATAGCAAGAGGTCTATTTCTTCTAGATATTGTTATGCAATGCCCTGGAATGACAGAGGGGTCCTGGAGCAGCTGGAGGGTAAAGTAGATCCAGAGGGGCCCCAGAGCCAGCACCCACTGACATGCACTGCTTATGAATTCTCCAGAGCACCCAGCACTGCATCAGCCCCAGTTGCAAATAATCTAAGTACTGTGGATTGTCCAGAAATAGATGAACACGTGGTGGGGCCAGAAATGGCAGATCAAGGTGTTGGAAGCCCACGCTGGGCCATGAGAAATTGGGAGTGCCCAGGCCATCATCACTCCCAAACTTCATGTTTGACAGGCCCTCCTGAGACTCTTGCAGTCTGAGATACGCACAATGGATGACACCATCATTGATCCTGTGGTCCTCCTGCCATCCGGCCCCTGAGACATACATGGACAAAGCATGAACCTGTGTTGTGGGAGCCTGTATCCTTCCCCACTGCCATGATCCCCAAGGTCATGGCCAAACCCACCATTCCCTCTGCAAGGTCGACTTCCTGGAGGCAAAATTCCAGAGAGATGGAGCCCAGGTTCTAGTGGGAGAGGGGAGGAATCTGGTCCTGGAAGGATAAGTGCTACCTGCCTCTTCTGATCTCCAACTTCTCCTCCTTCCCATGTGTCTACCAATGGCACAGACCAAATCCCATGATCAACAGCACAACCACAATAGGCCCAAAAATGTTTTGTAGAAGGAGACCCATGTTCTGTCCAGGTAAACCTGTTTCCCTCACACAAAGAGAGTGAAAAAGGCTAAGACAGGAGAGAACTTGAGAGACCCAACATCAAGGAGTGACAGGGTGAAAACAGGTGAAAAGGTGGGAAAGGGCTTGAGGCAGAAGCAGAAGAGGGAGGAGCATGACACATCCATTCATTTAAGCAGATAGATACATAGCTGCTGACTGGGGCCAGGGACACAAAGTTGAACAGGAACATGTCAGCAACCAAGAGCAGCTCATCACCCAGGAGGGAAGACTGAGAAAATTCCAACTGTCAGGCAGAGAGATCACAGCTTCAAGAGAGGTTTACACCTTGCACAAGGTCTTCAGGAAGGGCATCCCAGAGGAGATGCTGGGTAAATTGATACTTGAAGGAGGAGTAGGGTTTTCCCATGTAGTCAGTGTGGAGCATCAGGAAGGAGGAGCAATGTATCAGGAAATAGCTGTGTCAAAATGCCAGATTTGGAGGTGCCAGCTCACTGCTGAGGCAGAGGAAGGGCAGATTAGGGAGGAACTGGACAAGGAAGGTAAGAGGGAGGTAGGATTCTTTGCCCAGAGAGCCTTGGGGTCATGCTAAGTGCTCAACTTTAGCTAAGACTCCAGGGTGATGATAGAAGGAAATAATAGGCTGTTTTCAGTGATACTGACACCTCAGACCCCTCCGGTTACTCCTTCAAGAAGGGTTAGAGAGGTTAGAGAGGTCAAGGCTGCACATAAGAGGACAGGACAGGACGCAGGAACATTCACTCAGTAAATGCTGGTAGCCAACAAATTTTGCTAGAAGCTGGGTTTCTTTTTCCCTGCCTTCAAGGTGTGGGAGTCTCCAGAGCAGAGACACAAATGAATCATTACCACTAAGTGTCAGATGGCCATGGATAGCTTTTAGGAGGTGGTACCTGAGGGCAGGATGGATAGACCACTTTCAGGGTCCCATGCAATAAAAAACTGAATTTCTATCTTTAAAAATTGTTGTAAATTTCCAGGCATCTATGGTGGAGTTTCAACCAATTATGGGACCCAGTTCCATGTGGGACCTTGTGTGATTACACAGGTCTCATAACCACAGAGCAGAGGTGAGGAGAATGTGTGAATAGGAATAAAAGAGGAACTACAGTACGTTGGGTATAAAAGGACTGACAGAAGAAGAAGCACCATTATCTGCAGCTCAGAAACTGCAAAACCAGGACATACATTGAGCGATACCAGTAAGCAGTTTGCCGTGAAGTGTGTAGCTGAGACCAGCAGCATGGGTGGAGGAGCACATGACCCTGAATCCAACAGCGAGAAGCTGGAATCATGTTCCCCTAGATGACACAGATAATGACCCAATCTGATCTGTTTTTTTCCAAAGTCCACTCTGGACATGCTGAGGAAGATGGATGGGGTGGAAATGCTGCAGGAAGGCTGCTATGTGGATCAGCAGGGACAAGGGCATGGGGAGGAGGACATGGAAGGGAGAGACAGTTAAAGGCAGTGCAAGGTGGAGGTGATTCCCAGGCTTCTGTGTGGGGTGACCAGCGGGAAGGTGGTGCTGATGCACATTGTGAGGAAGAGAGACCGGAACCTTCAGGACTCAGAGCCACCTGAGCTCCAGATGTTCCTCCTCTCCAGAAGACTACACTCATCACTCACCTTGGGTACACACTTCCCCAAAGTTTTCTGTGGAAGCTTTCAGGTCCACCTGGTTGCTGACCACACAGGTGAGGCTGGCATTATGCTGGCTCAGGGCAGGTTCACAGCCAGGGTCCAGGTGTTGGGGACAGATCCTGGCGTCCCTCTCTGCCTCAGCTCCTTAGGAAGGTTATGGCTCTCCCTGGTCATGTTGAAATCCTCTGTGGTCCCTGGGGCCCTGCCCTCCAGGGTGATGTTGCACCAGCCTGGTGTGATGGATGATGTCTTGACCAGGATGTCAGGATGGAACACAGGCTCTGGGACAAGAGGTGACAAAACAAAGGAATTGCACACGTATGGGAAACATTTCATGTTGTGTAGTGGTCCCATGAGTTCTACATCCTAGTTCTGAGAACCTGAGAACAACCTTGGTTAGGTGGCAAGAGGAATTCAGAGGGCAGATAGGATTAAGGTTGCTGATCACCTGGCAATTGAGAGATTATCCTGGATTATCCAGATGGGCCCAATATATGGGCGGTTATATTGGAGAGAGAAGGAAGGTGAGAGAAGGAAGGTGAGAGATTATATTGGAGAGAGAAGGAAGGTGAGAGGTTGCGATGTGAGAAGGTCTTGATCCACTATTGCTGGCTTTGAAGATAGAGAAAGGTGGCCACCAGTCAAGGAATTCCTTCAGTCATGAGTAGGTGAAAAAGCAAAAAACTAAATTCTCCTCTGGCACCTCCACAGAGAACAGCCCTGCCAATTCCTTCATGTTAGCCCAATGGGACCTGTGTCAGACTTATGACCTACGGCATGATGGGTGATAAGTTTGTGTTATTTAAAACCAGTAATTTGTGGTAATTCTTTATATCAACAATAAAAAACTATTACACAAATTAAACATGTATACAATTATTGCTTTGCCAAATTTTCCATTTTCTCCAAATTTCCATTTTTCTCTATCAAAACACTGAAGTGATTTTCACCCTGTGTGAATCTCACCTCTACTCTCCATCTGTGGTGACCTCACTGACTCTCATTTCAGGAAAGAAAATGGAATCTGAAGATTGGCATCTGAATGGGATCCTGCATGGTCGGAACCTATGGGACATGCTAGAGATAAAAGATGGAAGTGACCATGGGAAAGAGGGGAGGGTGTCACTACCATAGATGGTGAGGTGGAACACTTGGAGAAAGACTTTCCCCCCAGTTAGGGTGACTTGAGCCTGGTACTGCCCACTGTCCTCAATTGCCAGGTTCTCAGTCCTCAGGGACTTCATTCTGGACACATGGATCCTCTGCTGGAACTTGTCCTGGAGGCCAGCCCAGGTTGGAGATTCGGCCCCCCCTGGACTCACAGCGTGAAGTCTGACTCAGGGCCAACGCACCACAAGACGTCCTCCAGCTCAGCTCCTAGGGCTACTCCTGGCTTCTTGATCAGAGGAAGCAAGAAAGAGCCTCCTCCGATCCCCTTTAGAGGAACATCATCTCTAAAATTCTTCATTACAGAGCCCTGTGCTCCAGAACTCTGGGTCACAGTGCTGCAAACACCTAGGGTGCTAAAAACAGGAGTTTTCTCCTTGAGAAAAATAAGAGAACTGCAGAACCTTTCATCTTAGTAAATTTATCCAATACGTTCCTTTGACTCTAGGAATGAGCTTAGTATAATAAATCTGAAGCACTTCTAGGATGAAGTCCTGGTTCTAGTGGAGGGTAGCCCCGAACAGGATCCTTAACCTGCCTTACCTCCAGTTTCCTGATCTGCCCCATGATGGCAGCACGAATCACAAGAGATTATAGCCCAGAAGCCCCTACATGCTAAGTGCACAACTCTAGGAAACGGCTGCTAAAATGACCCTCAAAGGGGTCGTCCTCCGCCTGTCCACACCTTGTGTGATTCCCTCCCTTGGAGGGTGGCTGGCAAACCTAGTGGCTTGCTTCTGGAGAATTCTATTTATTTGATCATGTTCCTCTTTGTTTAATGGGTTTCATTGTAGCCATCAAGTATATTATATGTTCATAAAAAATATGTGAATTATGGAGATGTTTTCAAGTAAAACTTCCTACTGCGCCTTCTCTCAAAGGTGAGTGATGTCAATAATGTGTCTCCTCCTGACCTTTGCCTGGTTACTCACAAATATCATGACCCTGTCCCTGTCAACACAGGACTATTTGTAGATCATTTCAGCACTCCTGCTGACCTCCATAGGAATCTTCTTTGAACCTCTTCCTGCACTAATCAAGGATTAAAATAAAAGTTTTCTTTAACACCTCAGTCATCTATCATATGTAGTATTAATCTCATGTTTAAACATGTAATTTTTGGTAAAACCATGGATGCTAAACATGCTCTGTGACATCTGCAGCTCAAAGAAACAGACATTAGTTCCAGCTGTTGGGGTGAGAGGGGCATAATGTGGCAGTGAGACCTGCTAGAAGGTAATATTTCAGTCTTGAATGTGACACATTTAAAATACAAATTTTTATTCTAATGATTTTTTAACTGTGATGTTCTCAAAAGACTCATCCATGTGTCCCACACCCAGAAATTTACTCAGTAGATCAAGTTGGAGCCTGAGCGGGTATCTCTGGAAATTCCTTTCTAAGGGATTCTGATGTGCAACAATAGGTAAGGGCTCTCGGCCATCTGGAATACACGTTGACACAAGTCCAAATTTACATTTGTTTCTAAGTTTATTTTTCCCCAACATTTATTCTTCTAATCCAGTACCATGTATTTAATTGCTCATCCATATACCCATACTTTCCAAATTTACGTTTCCAGCTGAAACAACATGAGAGTTATAGGTCTAGAGTCCTTGAGCTCCATATTGCTAAACCAACCGTCTATTTAACAGCTCCTTTTCCATGTCTTACAGCAGTCTGACACTCAATATGTTCACAATAGAACACATCAGCTACTCTTCTTCGAATATCCCCACCTCAGTGACTGATCTCACATGTGCACTGTCATCTTTGACACTTACTTTTCCCACAAGTCTTCTCTGTTTCATTTTCTAAAACTTTTTTAGATACATCCACTTTCTTCCATCTCTACTTCTTCCCCTCTAGTTCAATATATCATTTCTTAGCATCTTCTCTTTAGTAGCAATAGCCAACTAACTTGGGTTTCCCACATATTCTTCCCACTTCCCACCCCATGGTGTAGTATCTACACTGAAGCCAGAGTGATCTTTCTAGAAAGCACACATTGCCGTGTACTCAGTTCTTCTTCTTTTTTTTTTTTTACTTTTAAGTTTTTTTATTTTGAAATTGTGGGGTACAATTCAGGGTTGGGTACACAAATATTCATCATGCAGTTACCCTTGTTGGTGAGGTCTACCCCCTCCCAGGCAGATTTCTACTATTGCCACTCCCACCTCCCTGTCCCCCCTCCTACCCACAGTTTCCCACTATGTCAAACCTTTTCTTACGGTCTTATGGTAGTTGTTCATGATCAACTGATGAGTGAGAACATGTGATACTCGGTTTTCTGTTTCTGAGAAAGATTTCTCAGTATTATAGACTCTAATTCCATTGAGGTTGCTGCAAAGGTCATGATTTTGTTCTTTATGGCAGCGTAATATTCCATTGTGTATATGTACCACATTTTCTTTCTCCAGTCCTCTTTTGATGGGTAGCATGGTTGTGATTTTTTGTTCTTGTCACTGTGAACAAGGCTGCGATAAACATACATGTGCAAGTATTGTTTTTATAGAGTGATTTTAGTTCTTCTGGGTATATTCCCAGTAGGGGGATTGTGGGGTCATATGAAAAGTCAATCTTTAGAACTTTTAGGGATCACCACACTGATTTCCACAGAGGCTATACTAGTTTACACTCCCACCAACTGTGTAGAAGTGTTCCCTTTTTGCCACATCCGCTCCAGCATCTGTTATTTTTTGAGTTATTGTTGATGGCCATTATGACTGGAGTTACGTGGTATCTCAGTGTAGTTTTAATTTGCATCTCCTTGATGACTAATGAGGCTGAACATTTTTTTGTGTATCTGTTGGCTGCTCATATGTCTTCCTTTTTAGAATTGTCTATTCATATCCTTTGCCCACTTAGTAATGGGACATTTGTTTTTTTCTTTTCAGCACATTTGAGTTTCTTGTAGATCCTAGATGCTAGGCCTTTCACAGACATGGAGTTGATAAATATTTTTTCCCAGTCTATGGACTGTCTCCCTGCTCTCTTGATGGTTTCTTTGGCTTTGCAGAGCTTGTCAGTTTGATGAGGTCCTATTTGTCAAGCTTATCTCTTATGACCTGGGCATTTATGGTTTTGTTCAGGAATTGGTTGCCAGTTCCAACTTCCATAAGGGTGTCTCCTGCAACTTCTAAGGTTCTTATAGTTTGAGGTTTTACATTTAGGTCTCTGATTCATTTAGAGTTAATTTTTGTGTATGGGGAAAGGCATGGGTCCTGTTTCAATCTTCTGCATGTGATCAGCCAGTTTTCCCAGCATCATTTACTAAATAGGTTCTCATATCCCCAGTGGTAGATGGTGGAGGCTTTGTCGAAGATGAGTTGGTTGAGAAATTGAGGTTTTTGCTTCTGGAATCTCAATTCTATTCCACTGGTCTATGTGTCTATTCTTGTACCAATACCAGGCTGTTTTGATTATTGCAGTTTTATAATATAGTTGAAAGTCTGAGAGTATGATACCTTCTGCTTTGCTTTTTTGGGGGGGGGGGCTGAGGATTGTTTTGGCTATTCTATATGAATTCCTGTATTATTGTTTCTAGGTTTGAGAAGAATGTTGCTGGTAAGTTAATGAGTATTGCATTAAATCTGTAGAATTCCTTAGGTAAAATGGACATCTTAACAATGTTGATTCTTCCACTCCATGAGCATGGAATATTTTTCCACTTGCTTATGTCATCTGTGATTTCTTTGAGAAGTGTTTTGCAGTTTTCATTGCAAAGATCTTTCACATTTCTGGTTAGGAAGATGCCAAGGTATTACATTTTTGTGTGTGTGGCTATTGTAAATGGAATTGTGCTTTTTATTTGGGCTTCTGTTTGCTTATTATTGGTGTATAGAAATGCAATTGTCTTTTACACATTTATTTTATACCCCTAGACTTTTCCAAAGTTCTTTATCAGTGCAAGGAGGTTTTTGACAGATTCTCTTGGGTTTTCAAGGTAAAGAATCATGTCATTTGCAAAGAGAGATAACTTGACTTCCTCTTTTCCTATTTGGATACCCCTGATCGCTTTCTCTTATCTGATTGCTCTAGCTAGAACTTCCAAAACTATGTTGAACAGGAGGGGCAAGAGTGGGCATTCTTGTCTTGTTCCAGTCTTCAGGGGAAATGGTTCCTATTTCTGTCTGTTTAGCAGTATGCAGACTGTGGGTTTCTCATAGGTGGCTCTTACTATTTGAAGATATGTTCCACCTATGCCTAGGTGTTCAAAGGTTTTTATCAGGAAGGAATGCTGTATTTTATCAAAAACTTTTTCTGCAGCTAATGATAAAACCATGTGGTTTTTGTTTTTATGTCTGCTGATGTATTTAATTACATTTATGGTCTTATGAGTTTTGAACCAAATTTCTATGCCAGGGATGAAGCCTACTTGATCATGGTGAATGAGTTTTCAGATGTGTTGTTGAATACAGTTTGCTAGGATCTTGTTGAGAATTTTAACATCTTTGTTCATCAAGGATATTGACCTGTGGTTTCCTTTCTTTGTTGGGTCTTTACCTGGCTTGGGTATCAGTGTTATATTAACTTCATAAAATGGTTTGGGGAGAGTTCTATCATTCTCAATTGCCTGGAGTACTTTCAGTTGGATTGGTATCAGTATCTCCTTGTATGCTTTGTAGAATTCTGCTGGAAAGTCATCTGGTCCAGGGCTCTTTTTGTTGGTAGTTTTCTTATGACATAGTCAATTTCCTGGATTGTTACTGGTCTATTACAGTCTCAATTTCTTCTTGTTTCAAACTAGGGAGGTTGTGTGATGTCAGAAAGTCCTCCATTTCCTTTAGGTTTTTGAGTTTGTTTCCATATGGGTGTACAAAGCAGTTTCTGATAATCTTTTGTATTTCTTCAGGGTCTGATGTGACTTCAACTTTTGTGTTTCTGATTGAGTTTATTTGGGTCTTTTCTCTCTTTTTCTTGGTCAGTCTAGCTAGGGGACCACAAATCTTGTTTATCCTTTCCAGGAACCAGCTTTTTGTTTCATCAATTTTTTGTATTATATTTTTGTCTTTTATGTCCTAGATTTGGACTTTTATTTTGGTGATCTGGATTCTTCTGTTGAAGTTGGGGTTTTGATGGTCTTGCATTTCCAGCTTCCTTAGGTGACTTTTTAGGCTGTTAATGTGTGATCTTTCCATTTTCTCATATGCCTTTGTAGATATATGAATTCCCCTCTTATTACTGCTTTCCTGGCATCCCAGATGTTTGGTAAGAAGTTTCTTCCTTTTCATTTGTTTCTTGGTGTCTTTTAATCTCTGTTTTGATTTCCATGTTGACCTAGGAGTTACTTGACATCATCCTGTTTAGTGTTGCTTGTGGGTTTGGGGGGACTTATTGGTGTTTTTATTTTTGTCCACTATGTTCTGAGAAGGTGCATGGCAAAATTTCAATCTTATGAAATTTGTTTATGCTTGATTTATGGCCAAGGATGTGGTCTATCTTAGAGTATGTTCCATGTGGTGATGAGTATAATGTATATTCTGTGGTCATCAGGTGGGGTGTTCTGTAGGTGTCAATTAAGTTCATTTGGTCAAGAGTCACATTGAGGTTCTGGATCTCCTTGCTGATTTTTTGTCCTGATGATCTGTCTAGGGTGTGAGTGGGGTATTAAAATCCCCAGCTCTGAAAGTTTTAGTCAATATCTTTTTTTAAGTGTCCCTAGAAGCTGCTTTATGAAAGTTGGTGCTCCTATGTTGGGTGCATATATGTTTAGAATGGATAATTCTTGTTGATGAATTGAACCTTTTATCATAATATAGTGATCTTCTGTTTCTTTTTGAATTTTTGATAGCTTAAAGGGTATTTTTTCTGAAAGTAAGATTGCAACTCCTGCTTTCTTTTGTGTTCCATTCACCTGAAATTTTGCTTCCCATCCTGTTACTTTGAGCCCGTGGATGACCTTTCTGGTGAGATGGGTCTCTTGGAGACAATATATTATTGTCTCATGATATTTTATCCATTTTGCCATTTTGTGTCTTTTTAATGATGCCTTTAGTCCATTCACATTCAGGCTAATTATTGAAATGTGAGAGTTTATCCCTGTCGTGGGGTTCTTATAGAATTGTTATTGTTCCTGTTTGTTTGTTGTCTTTCTTTTGATTTTGAGGTCAATTCATGTGTGTTTACAAACTTTTTCCTGCACTCTTGTGAAGAACAGTACTGTTCTTTTTTCCCCTTTCTTCTGTATTTAATACTTTCTTAAGTGTTTCTTGTAAAACTGGTCTAGAGGCAGTGTAAGTTCTTAAGGATTGAATGTCTGGGAAAGATTTTAATTCTCCCTCGCTGATGAAGTTTAGCTTAGCTGGGTAGGTTATTCTTGGCTGAAATTATTTTATCTTTGGGAACTTTCAAGATTGGGCTCCAAGCTCTCCTAGCCTGAAGAATTTCTGTACATGAATCTGCTATTATTCTAATTGGTCTTCCCCAGTAGGTAGTCTGGCCTTTTTCTCTTACTGCCTTTAGGATTTTTTCTTTCATACATACTTTGTTTAGGTGAATTACTATGTGTCTAGGAATTGGTCTTCTCATTTGTTGTCTTCCAGAAGTTCTCTGAATCTCTTGTGTTTGAATGGTTGTATCACCGATGAGATGAGGAAAGTTTTATCGAATAATTTCATAAAGTGTTTGTTCCAGGGTGGTCTCTGTCTCTCTTTCTGCCTCAGAAAGTACAATTACTCTTAGATTTGGCCTCTTAAAGTAATCGGTCATCTCCTGAAGGTTTTGTTCTGTCTTTTAAAGCTTCTTTTCTATATTTTTGACGGTTTAGGTTAGTTCTATATTTTGATCCTCAAGCTCTGAGATCCTTTCTTCTGCTTGGCTAATTCTTCTTTCCATGCTTACTAGTTTGCTATTTATTTCATTCACAGCTTTCTTTACTGCTGTTATCTCAGTTATCAACTTCTTCCTGTTTTCCTCTTGTCTCTCCTCAATTATTTAAATCTCTCTGTTAATGTCTTGATATCTGGGTTTTTAGTTTGAGACCAGTCATTCTGGAGGCTCTTCATTGTTTGCATGCTGAAGTCTGTTTTCTCAATGTTTGACCTCCCAGGGGTCTGTGTGAAACCCATATTCCTCTTTTGGTTTTTCTTCGTTTGTGTAGCTTTTCCTCCCCTCCATATCTTTTCCCTCTTCTTTCATTGTATTGTTCAGGGATAGTGTGGTTGCTTTTACTTCTGCTTGATCAATCTCCTATTCTTCCTTATGTGGATCCTCTGACTTTGTTTACTTCTGAAACTGGACTGTGGGTTGGGAGCTGTACTTTTTGCAGTCTTGGGATTTAATTGATGGGGGAGCTGTGATGCAAAATATATCTGAAGATTCCAGTATCCACTGACAGGTGTTTGGGCACCCTGGAAACCACTTCCCACTGCCTTACAATCTATTGATGCATTGGGGTAAAGGTTTGCTCCTGGAAGCAAAATGAGTTAAGAAAAAGGAAAATAATGGTAGAAGGAAGGGAGGTCAAGGGGAATGTGGAGTGAGAGAAAAGTAAGAGGGAAAACAGACAGATGTACAACTAACAAATGAAAAGATACACAAAGATAGAGAAGAATAAATTTTTTAAAAAACCTAAAACATGCAGGTAATCATACAAACACACAGTCCAACATAAACCTGCCTGTTAATATACTCTTCCCATACTCAAACAGGAAGACTAAAGAATAGAAAGAAAGAAAAAAATCATAAAATGACAGAAACAAAGCAAGTATTAAAACATTATCAAAAACAGAAAGGGGGAAAAAACCTAAAACTGAAAGCAAGCAAGAATTCACCAAACAAACAGTCAAAAACTAAAAATAAAAGCAAGGACACAGACTGACTCTGAGGTCATTCCCGTAAGTCCAGTGTCCTTTCAGCTCTGATCTCTAGCCCCTTCCCTCTGCTCTCAACACAGGCAGTTAGGGTTGCTCACAACTTGGGTCCAACGCCGCAGCCCTACTTTGGAAGGAGGGTGGATCCATCTGACCTCACTTGGCTTGCTGACTGTCAGGTCTACTACTCTGATCTGACCTGTCTGTGTATGATCCAGCATGGAGGAGAGGCTTCTGTCTCTCCCTGTTTGATGAGATTACCTTAAGCCCCAAGTTGGAGGCTCGGCAGAGCTGGGTAAAACTTGGTGGGGCAATGCACATCTCTGCCTAGTCCTGGGACAGAGAAAATGATTGTGGTGGGCATCTCCCTACTGGGCTTGGACTCCTCTCTGACTTTTCCCAATTCTCTCTCTCCACTGATCAGATCCGGAGCTCCAACTGATCCGCTATAACATGTGATCGTGTGGGCCTGGCTCCAGGCAATGAGAATCAGCTGGATTTGGTAGGCTTTTCTCAGGCATGTTCCCACAAGCAGCAAATGATCCTGTGCGTGATATTGCCAGCCACACTCCAATCTTAGGGCAGTGGGGGCTTGCAGTCATCCTCAGAGGGGGGACCCAGGTGCATGAACCCAAGTTGGGTTCATATCCTGCCATACACCTCACCGACCCAGGAACTGAAGCCTTTCCTCAGATGGACTTTCACTCCCCCACAAGTGCATGCCCATTCACAGAATCTGTGGACACTTGCTTCTGCATAGACTCCCACAGACTGACCTGCCTCCGTACTCAGTTCTTAGTGATTCCAATTTGCTTGTTTACCATGTCCTGCCATGCCCTGCAAAGTTGCCCTGCCCACCACCCAGTTCCATGGCTTCCTGTCCTCTGTCACATTCCCTGATTGCAATCATAATGGACACTGTTTAGTTTCTCAAATATGTATTTTCTCCTTCCATAGGGAATTTGGCTGCCCCTGGAAAGCTCTTTCCACACTTTCCATGATTAATTATACTAATGCTCTTCAATATCAGCTAAAACATTCTATCATAGAAAGCCTTCCTTAATCCCAACCTTAAGTAAAAGTCCCATGTTAGATAGGCTCATAGAGTGAGGGGGATCCAAGATGGCCACTGTGGAGCTGCAGACCAACATTGCTCTTGTAAAGCAAGGTAGAGAGTAGGGACCAAACCGCTGATCTACAGAGACACCCTAAAAACTTTTGGACAGGTGGAGCACCCTGCAACCAGCAAAGGTCTCTTTGAACACATAGAGACCAGAAAATGATGGTCAACATGAGAATCCAGGAACCCCATGTCCTGCCATACACCTCACCCACACAGGAACTGAAGCCTTTCCTGCTGAATAAAATGGATGAGTGTACCTAAAATTTGGGTCTGTTCACCCAGCAGTGCACAAGTTGCTGATCCAACACAGAAGGAGTTCTGGTCAGGAAAAAGATGCAGATAATAGGAAAAAGATGCAGATAATTGGAACCCACATGGAACAGGGGGGATAAAACCCACCCTTGCTGGGTCAGCAGCTGTGAACACAACTTCTGCCATGGGAGATTGACAGTTGACTCCCAGGCAAGGAAAACCTGCCTGCAGGCTTTCTCACAAATGCCCAGCAACAGAAAGAATCACCTCCAAACCTTTCTTGCCTATAAGGTGGATTCCCCACCTCCTCTCCCCCATGGCTGGGGAATCATTCTTTTTCAAGAGCAGAGCAGAGTGTGTACTTGAACAGGGATGGGGTGACAGAATCCTTGGAAAAGATTCTGTGTTGCAAACCACAGACAGCAGAATGGGGACCTATCCTCCCAACCATTCTCCACAGAGTGCTAATAGCAGGACCTGAAAAATAACCTGACCTGATTAACAGTGGGAGAGAAAGCCTACAGTTAAGAAACTAGCCACAGGGTGGAACAAGGAGCAGAAGTAATTGCCCATCCTTTTCTCACTGAGTGATCTATACTGATACTGAACCACAGAAAGGGCTAGAACAAAGAGTCAGTGATTACCTTCAGAGTAACAAAATGAAAATGATTTACAGAAAGGGAAGGGAAGCCTACAACAAATGAGGAAAAATCAATGAAAAAATATAGGTAACCCTCAGAGTACTAAAGAGACAGCACATGAAAAGCAAGATCAGAGCACAAACAGTAGAAAACTCCCAAATGACCTATCCCAGATAACAGTCATAGAAATCAGAGACTTGATGACTGAAATAAACAGAAAGAACACAGGAAAACTAGAAGCGAAATTCACCAAATCCATACCGGAAGTGAAAGTAAAATTGGCCAATTTTTCAAAAGTCTATTGTGAAATAGTGAAAATGAAGAATTTCATATTGGAAATTAAAAACATAGTAACAAGTCTAGAAGTAGGATTTACCAGAAAGAGGAAAGAATCTCAAAGTTTGAAGATCAAAATATGGAACTAACTCATTTTGTCAAAAACATAGGAGGGAAAAAAATCTCAAAAAGAAGGGACAAAACCTGTGAGAGATATGGGACAATGGCAAGAAGTCATATTATGCCTCATTAGTATCCCTGAAACAGAAAGGGAAACTGAGAACACCATGGAACAAGCATTCCATGAGGTCCTCCAAGAAAACTTTCTACATCTCACTTGAATGAAACCATTCAAGCATAAAAGATTCAGAGACCCTCTGCAAGGTAGCATATGAGAAGACTATCCTCAAGTTGCATAGTAATTTGCCTCCACAAAATAAGAATGAAACTTTAAAAAGCCTAAAGGCAGCAAAAGAGAAAGATCAGACTATCTACCAGGGAAGAGAATCATCCAAGACTTGTCTGCAGAAATACCATAAGTCTGAAGGGATGAAAGTCCAATTGTTAACATTCTTTTTTTTATTTTTTGAGTTGAAGTCTCACTCTGTCACCCAGACTGGAGTGCAGTGGCTGCTCAAGGCCCCGCAGCCTCGACTGCTGGGCTCCAGCGATCCTTCCGCCTCAGCCTTCCAAGTAGCCGGAATTACAGGCATGCACTACCACACCTGGCTGATATTTTGATTTATTGTAGAGATTAGGTCTCACTGCCCAGGTGGTTCTCGAACCCGTGGGCTCAGGCAATTCACTCACCTCAACCTCCCAAAGGTGTGGGATTACAGGCTGAGCCTCTGAGCCCAGCTTTGTTAACATTCTTAAATATAAGCCATTCCAGCCAATATTTTTCTATCTCATCAATCTAAGCTTCATAAAGACAGAGGAATAAAATCCTTCCTAGTCATCCAATCCCTAAGAGAATATGCTATGTTCAGACCAACCATTCGTGAAATGCTTAAGAAGATGTTGAACACACACACACACACACACACACACACACACACACACACACACACACAAAGGCCATACCCACTGCAAAATATAAACAAGCACAGAGTCAACAGAGCATACAGAGCACTCACAAAAATAAAAATATACACACATATAAATACAAAAGGAAAAAGCAACCCTCTAAGAGCCCTATGACAGGGATAAACTCACTTTTCAATAGTTTGAACATAAATGAACTCAATGTTCCAATGAAGATATATAAAGTGGCAAGTTGGATTAAAAAACATGATACAACAGTCTTCTGCCTCCAGGAAACCCATCTCACAGCAAAGGACATCAACTGACTCAAAGTTTGGGACTGGAAAATGACCTTTCAGGCAAATGGAAAACAGAAGAAGGCAAAAGTAGTTAATCTGATATCAGAAAAAGAAGCTGCCAACCATCAAAAGCTTAAAAGGACATGGAATGATAAAAGGCTCAACCCACCAGTAAGAAGTATCTATCTTAAGCATATATGTACCCACCACAAGAGCACTAGATTTTATAAAACAATGACTAAGTAAACTAAAAGAGGACATTGACTCACACAATCATAGTTGGAGACCTTGGTATCCCACTAACAGCTCTGGATAGATAAGGCAAAAAACCAACAAGGAGATCACAATTTAGGTCAACACTTGACCAAATGGATTTAATAGATGTCTACAGAACACTTCACTCAACATCTACAGAATATACTTTCTACTCATCAGCACATGGATCATATTCCAAGATTGATCACATTCCTGGACATAAATTAAGTGTGAACAAATTTCAAAAGTTTAAAATAATATTATGTATCTTCTCAGATCACAGAGTAATAAAAATATATATTGCCCCCACAAGCTCTCCCCTAAAACATACAAAGATATGGACATTAAACAACAAGTTGTTCAACAACATCTGGGTCAAAAAAAATCAACAACAGAAAGCAAGACAAAAATAAAAAGATCCTGGAAACAAATGAAAACAAGGGAACATTTTGTCAGAATATCTGGGATGCCATAAAAGCAGTTCTAAGAAGAAAATTCATAGCATTATGCATACTTATCAAGAAAACAGAAAAATTGCAAAACAACAAACAGCCCAATGTCACACCTAAAAGAGCTGAAAAGAAAATTATCAAAATCCTCACTTTAGCAGAAGAATCCAGAGAAAGAATTACTAATGATAATCTTTTAGATTAACATTAAAAAATTTGAAAACAAGTATCTATTTCTTTCACAATCAGAAAAGTGCACTTAAATATAATTAAAGGATTCTAAATTAAGTAAGAAAATTGTACAGATGATTTTGTAGAGTTTAAAACTTATTAGCACAGAACATGACAAAACCACTGAAGCCCACGTGTCTTGTAACTCATGGTCCAAAAACCCTGGCTCCTTTGTCTTGTGCCATCTTGAGTTTGGTTCACCATACCACACCCTATTCAGCAGAGAAAGAGAGACAGAGACATACAGTCTCTCCCTTTCAGGACACCTTCCAAGATTGGTTCCCAGCACTTACACTAATATCACATCCTTCCAGTCCTAGATTTCTGAGAGTTGTTTTTTTTAATCAAAAATGGAAGTTAGATTGTATTGATGCTTTGTCTAGCTTTATTGAGATAACGTGCTTTGTCTATAATCTGCTAATGTGGTGAAGTTCTCAAATAGAAAGGATAGCAAAAAATGTAAACACATTTTAAGAAAGGAAAAAAAAGCCGGGTTCGGTAGCTCAGCCTGTAATCCCATGCCTTTGGGAGGCTGAGGTGAGTGGTTTGCCTGAGCCCGCGGGTTCAAGACCCACCTGGGCAGCGAGATCTCATCTCTATAATAAATCAAAAAATCAGCCGGGCATGGTAGCACATGCCTGTAATTCTGGCTACTTGGAAGGCTGAGGTGGAAGGATCGCTGGAGCCTGGCAGATGAGGCTGCGGTGGCCGGGAGCAGCCACTGCACTCCAGTCTGAGCGACCAAGTGAGACTCCAACACAAAAAGAAAGAAAGAAAGGGAAAAAAAACTGTAGTAACATTTTAATACTCAATACATACTGCTAACAAAAGATGAATACAAGTTATGTTTGACTTCTGCAATTAAAAGAGGTACTTACAGTGCTTACCATCAGCATCCAGAGACTTCTGATTACAGTGTATTAAAAGAAATACATAAATAACAACTCAAAATGTGTATACATTTTTTGGCATCCCCGTAGGTTCTTCCAGTGTTAAACCATAATTTCATTCCAAGGATGAATCCAATTTGGTTATGGAGCTAGATTTTCAATTCCAAAATTTCATTGATTTACTTGGCTAGCATTTTTTTTATGGATTTATTCTCTATGTTCACAAGTTAAACTGAACTGTCATTTTCCTTTGTCACTTCCTTTATTGCTGAATTTTGTATCAAGATAGAACAAACATCATGAAATGAATTAGAGTTTGTTTACTTTCTCTATTTGCCATAATAGTTTGTAGAGAATTTAGTTTATCTGATCCTCAAACACTTGGTAGAGGTGAGCATGACTGACTCGTTTCTCTTTATCAACTCTGAAAAATCTCATATCAAAGAGGCCTCCCTGATTCCCTTATTAAAACCAACATGCCAGCCTCCATCTTCATCCCTGAATTCCTATCATCCCTTGTTTGTTTCACTTTTTATTACTTTTTAATAGAATCTCAGACTTTCAAACACACCATGTAATTATTTCTATATTGTGTTAATGTTTGTCCCTCATTCCCTCAGATATTACATACATTCTAGAAGAGCAATAGCTGAAGCAGCAATCCCAGATTCTTAAATAATAAGAGCCTATGTCCTTATCTCCTCATGTTTACTACATTGAACATCTTTTCTTGGCAATTGACCTTCAAGCAGTGACTGGGCACATGAGCTTCTTTCACAACATGGCTCTTCCACACCTGAGTCATCTACTTTAAGCCACAGGGACAGAGAGTGAGGAAGTATTTCAAAGTCTCAACCAAGAAGTCATGTTGGGAGCCAGTCATGGAGGCCCACTGAGCATTAGGGATCAGGAAGGGCCGTTGGTCCCGAGACCACAAGGATGTGTTTGGGAGCTGTTGACCCAATCCCTCCCTCTTTTTCCTTTTAGCACAAACTACCAAGAAAAGCTCCAGCTGGTTCTATCAGAAAACTCTGAGACCAACGTACACAGCTAAACCTAGGTGTCTATTGTTCCCATTCTCCACGGCTTATGATCTTTTGCATTATCACAATTTAAGTTTGACTTTGAGTCACATTGAGGAGCATTCGTGCAAGTCACAGGTTCTCTTGATGTGACCTTTAGAAATTTATAGATATAGGTTTTAGAAAATAGTTTATATAGATTAATAAAATTTAAGTAACCATTTTATTATAGAAGTATGGTTAGTTCAGTTTGATTTAGGGGAGGCCAGTTAAGTTTGAATTAGGCCAGCTGGTGCTATGAGAGTGTAACCATAGCAACAATTGTTTTAATAAAAGCTAGTTTGAATTAGCACATAATAGTGGAAGTTAATAATTCACTTTTGGGTTTAGACATTGAGTGATGTTAATTCAAGATGATGTAGTTGTAATACAATTAAGGGCACATAAGAAACTGGTTTGGGGAACATTAAGTTAGCATAAGATACAAAAAGACAATTTGTGGTTTTTCTTCCTCATGTTCTTCCTTATGTATGAAAGAACATTTGCTTGAGAGTGGGGGGTGTCCTTTGTGCACCTGGACCTGTTCATGTGAAAGGCACATGCTACCTTTGTTTCCTGTGATGATGACTTTGCAGAGTTTGTGGATAAAAGCCCTGGGATAGCATTCAATAAATGGCTTCTGGTCACCTGAGCAGGAGTCCAGTCTCTTTCTTTCTCTTTATATCTATCTCTCCAGTTTAAGTCGCTGATGCCATCACACCACCAGAGAACCCTGATCCCTGCAGAGGCAGGACCCCTGCAAAGTCACATTCCATTAAACAAAACTCGATCCAATAATTTGATCATGTTTCAGGAGAATGCAGGTAAAGTAAACTCCCTGTGTATCCAGGGAAACAAAGGAAAGTATCTTATGATCATTGTTTCTGTCCTATTCAGTCTGTTCAGCTAATGACTGCTGTATATATTAAACCAATTCACTTCTGAAACCTTCAAGGTGAGCTCTCTCAGATGCAGACTCACAATATTACTGCAATTCCTTTTTTTAAAGCTATTTCTTTTTTTATTAAACATATTTTTTATTTTAAAATTGTGGGTTACAGTTAAGGGATAGGTATACAAATATGCATCGTTCAGGCACCCTTGCTGATAAGGGGTGCCCCTCCATCCCTAGACAGATATTGACTACCAGTAATCCCACAACCCTTACCCTCCCTGAGCCCCCCATAGATTCCAACCACTGTCAATATTTTTCTTTTTTTTTTTTTTTTCATTAATCAGTAGTTTTTATTATGGTTTTGTGGGGTACAGTTAAGGGTAGGTGTACAATGACGTTTCATTCAGGCACCCTGTAGATAAGAAGTGTTTTCCCATCCCCCGACAGATATTTGCTACTGTTAATCCCATCCCCCTCCCCCCATAGTTTCCCAGTACCATCCGTCATTTTCTCATAGTATTGCATTGGATGTTCAAGGTCCATTATATGAGTGAGAACATGTGATATTCGGATTTTTGTTTTTGTGAGAGGTCACTCAGTATTATAGACTCTAGTTCCATCCAGGTTGCAGCGAAATTCATGATTTTGTTCTTTTTTATGGCTGCGTAGTATTCCATCGTGTATATGTACCACATTTTTTTAATCCAGTCCTCTTTTGATGGGCAGCATGGTTGTTTCCAGGTTCTTGCTATTGTGAACA
>NW_007232742.1:0-14518 GCF_000164805.1 Carlito syrichta | reverse complement strand
AAAGACTTTTTCCCAGTCTGTGGGCTGTCTCCCTGCTCTCTGATGGTTTCTTTGGCTTTGCAGAAGCTCGTCAGTTTATTAAGGTCCCATTTGTCTATCTTCTCTCTTAAGTCCTGTGGGTTTCGGGTTTTGTACAGAAATTGGATGCCAGTTCCGATTTCCATGAGAGTATTTCCTTCCTTTTCTAAGGTTCTTATGGTTTGAGGTTTTACATTTAGGTCTCTGATCCATTTGGAGTTAACCTTTGTGCATGGGGATAGATAGGGGTCCTGTTTCAATCTTCTGCATGTGACCAGCCAATTTTCCCAGCACCATTTACTGAATAGGTTCTCCTCTCCCCATTGGTAGGTGGTGGGGGCATTGTCGAAGATGAGTTGGTTGAGAAATTGAGGTTTTGCTTCTGGAATCTCAATTCTGTTCCATTGATCTATATGCCTGTTCCTGTACCAATACCAAGCTGTTTTGATGATTGTAGCTTTATAGTAAAGTTTGAAATCTGGTATTGTGATACCACCTGCTTTGTTTTTTTTGCTGAGGATTGTTCTGGCTATTCTTGGATGTTTGTGTTTCCATATGAATTCCTGTGTTGTTTTTTCTAGGTCGGAAAAGAATGTTGTTGGTAATTTAATGGGTATTGCATTGAATTTGTAGATTGCCTTAGGTAAGATGGACATCTTCACAATGTTGATTCTTCCGATCCATGAGCATGGGATATTTTTCCACTTGTTCATGTCAGCTTTGATTTCTTTGAGCAGTGTTTTGTAATTTTCATTGTAAAGGTCTTTCACGTCTCTGGTCAGGAAGATGCCAAGGTATTTCATTTTTTTTGTGGCTATTGTGAATGGAACTGTGTTTTTTATTTGGGTTTCTGTTTGTTTATTATTGGTGTAGAGAAATGCGATTGTCTTTTGTACATTTATTTTGTATCCTGAGACTTTGCCAAAGGCTTTTATCAATGTAAGGAGACCTTTGACAGATTCTCTTGGGTTTTCAAGGTACACCATCATGTCATCTGCATAGAGAGATAACTTGACTTCCTCTTTTCCTATTTGAATACCTCTGATTGCCTCCTCTTCTCTGATTGCTTTAGCCAGGACTTCCAATACTATGTTGAACAGGAGGGGAGAGAGTGGGCATCCTTGTCTTGAAGCTTACTTGATCATGGTGGATGATTTTTGAGGCATGTTTTTGGATCTGTTTTGCTAGGATCTTGTTGAGAATTTTTCTGCTCTGATTGTTAATATTTCTTTTTTTTCTACTATATTGGGATTTGATTTTTCTGGTTTGTCTAGATGTTTAAGAATCACTGTTATGATGTTTATCTGAAGTCTTTCAACTTTTTTTATGTAGGCATGTGTTGCTACAAACTTCTCTATTAGCATTGTTTTTGCAGTATCCCATGGGTTTTGGTTTTTTAAAAAATCCATTCAGACGACCTAAATATTTCATTTCATTTTGTTTTATTTTTATTTTAAAGTTGTGGGGTACAATTCAAGATTGTGCATACAAATGTTGATTATACTTGTACCTTTGTTGATGAGGTGTGCCCCCCCTCCCCTGGCAGTTTCCTTCAACTGTCAATTCCCCTCCCCCTCCCCTGGCAGTCTCCCACTACTGCCAATCCCTTTCTTATAGTATTATGATAATTGTTCAAGGTCAGTTTGTGAGTGAGAACATATGGTACCCTGTTCTTTGTTTCTGTGACAGATCACTGAGTATGATAAACTTTAAATCCATCCAAGTTGCTACAAAGTCCATATGTTTGTTCTTCTTTATGGCTGCTTAATATTCCATTGTGTTTATGAACCACATTTTTTTTATCCAGTCCAGATTTGATGGGCAGCATGGTTGGTTCCATGTTTTTGCTATCATGAATAGAGCTGTAGCAAACATATGTGTGCAGGTATATTTTTTTTGTTGAATGATTTGAGTTCCTCTGGGTGTATTCCCAGTAGGGAAATTGCTGGGTCATATGGAAGGTCAATTTGTACTTCTTTTGGAAATTGCCACACTATCTTCCAAAGAGATTGCACTAGTTTGCATTCCCTCCAGCAGTGTAGAATCATTCCTTTTACTCTGTATTCTCACCAGCATCTGTGTTGTTTGTTTTATTAATGATGTACATTATTACTGGGGTTAGTTGGTATCTCAATGTGGTTTGATTTGCATTATTCTGATTATTAATGAGGCTGACACTTTTTGATGTGTTTGTTGGCTGCCCATATATCTTCTCTTGAGAAGTGTCTATTTATGTCTTTTGCCCACTTTTTAATGGGACTGTTTATTTTTTTCATTTCACCACGTTTGAGTTCCTTGTAGATCCTAGATGTTAGGGCATTGTCAGATATACAGTTGGCAAATATTTTTCTCCCATTCTGTGGGCTGTCTCTCTGCTCTCTTGATGGTTTCTTTTGCTTTGCAGAAGCTCGTTAATTTGATGAGGTCCCACTTGTCTATCTTATTTCTTATGGTATGGGCACTTAGGGTTCTGATCAGGAATTGGTTGCCAGTTCCATTTTCCATAAGGGTGTCTTCTGTGTTTTCTAAGATTCTGATAGTTTGAGTTTTTGCATTTAGGTCTTTGATTCATTTGGAGCTAATTTTTGTGTATGGTGATAGGGAGGGGCTCTGTTTCAATCTTCTGCATGTGATCAGTCAGTCGTCCCAGCACAGTTTACTGAATAGGTTCTCCTCTCCAAAGTTGTTGTTGTTGGAGGATTTGTCAAAGATGAGTTGTTTGAGAAATTGTGGTTTTGCTTCCGGTATCTCTGTACTGTTCCATTGACCTATATGCCTGTTCTTGTACCACTGCCAAGCTGTTTTGATTATTGTAGGCTTATAGTAAAGTTTGAAGTCTGGAAGTGCCTGCTTTGTTTCTTTTCCTAAAGATTGCTTTTGTTATTTGAGGTCATTTATATTTCCATATGAATTTCTGTATAGTCATTTCCAGGTCTGAAGAATTATGTTGGTAACTAATGGGTATTGCGTTGAATCTGTAGGATGGATATTTCAACAATGTTGATTCTTCCTATGCATGTGCGTGGAATCTTTTTCCATTTCCTTGTGTCTTCTCGGATTTTTTTGAGCAGTGTTTTGTATTTCTCATTGTAAAGGTCTTTCACTTCTCTGGCTAAGAAGATGTCGAAGTATTTCTTTTTTGTGTATGGCTATTGTGAATGGGATTGTGCTTTTAATTTGGGTCTCTGCCTATTTGTTCTTGGTGTATAGGAATACAACTGTCTTTTGCACATTTATTTTGTATGCTGAGACTTTATCAAAGTCCTTTATCAGTGAGAGGAGGTTTTTGACAGATTCTCTTGGATTTTCGAGGTATAGGATTATATGAACTGCAAGGAGGAATAACCTGACTTCCTCTTTTCCTGTTTGGATAACCCTGATATTCTTCTCTTGTCTAATTGCCTTAGCTAAGACTTTCAACACAATACTGAAGAAGAGATGTGAGAGTGGGCAGCCTTGTCTTGTTCCAGTTTTCAGGGGGAAATGTTTCCAGTTTCTGTCCATTTAACTATATGATAACTGTAAGTTTATCATAGATGGCACTTACTATTTTGAAGTACATTCCTTTTATACCTAGGTGTTTGAGGGGTTTTTATCAAGAAGGGATGCTGGATTTTATCAAAAGTTTTTTCTGCATCTAATGATATAATCATATGGTTCTTGTTTTAATATGTTAATGTATTTAACTCCATTTATGATCTTGCAGATGTTGAACCAGCCCTGCACCCTGTATTGGGGTGGTAGTCTCTCCCCACCACTTCTTCACAGAATCTTGTTGAGGCTTCTTGCATCTATGTTCATAAGGGACATTGGCCTGTACTTCTCTTTTTTTGTTGGCTGTCTACCTGGTTTGTGTATCAGTGAAATGTTAGCTTTGCAAAATGATTTTGGGAGAATTTCATCTTCCTCAATTGCCTGTAATACTTTCAATATGATTGGTATCAACTCCTCCTTGTATGTTTTGTAGAGTTCTGCAGGAAAAACCATTTGGTCCAGGGCTCTTTTTTTTTTTTCCTTAGGTAACTTTCATATGACAAAGTCAATTTCCTAGATTGTTTTTGGTCCATTTAGTGTCTCAAGGCATTCTTGTTTCAACCTGGAGATGTTGTGTGGTGATGTCAGAAGTTCCTCCATTTCATTTATCAAGTTTGTTAACATATAGATACATATAGTAATCTCTGATAATCATTTGTATTTCTTTGGGGTCAGTTGTGATTTCATCTTTTGTGTTTCTGATTGTGTTTATTTGGGTTTTTTCTCTCTTTTTGGGTCATTCTGGCTAGGGGTCCATCAATCTTGTTAATTCTTTCAAAGATCATGCTTTTTGTTTTGTTGATGTTTTCTATGATACTTTTGTCTTCTATGTCCCATATTTGAGCTATTATTTTGGTGATTTGGATTCTTCTGCTAAAGTTGGTGTTTTGGTGGTCTTCCTTTCCCAGCTCCCTTAAGTGATTTGTTAGGTTCTCCACTTGTGATCTTTCCATTTTCTTGATGTGTGCTTGTAGAGATATAAATCCACCCTTAGAACTGAATTCATGGCATCCCAGGAGTTTTGGTAAGATGTTTCTTCATTTTCCTTTGTTTCCAGGAATCTTTTAATTTCTGCTTTGATTTCAGTGTTGACCCAGTAGTTGTTCAGCATCATGCTGTTTAGTGTCTACGTCTATGGCAGCTTTGGGGAAATTTTGTGGTTTGATATTTGTTTTTATTCCATTGTGGTCTACAAAGGTGCATGGCAATATTTCAACCTTGTAGAATTTGTCTATGCTTTAGTTATTGCCTGGGATGTGATCAATCTTGGTGTATGTTCCATGTAGTGATGAATAGAATATATATTCTGTGGTTGTTGGGTGAAATAATCTGTAGGTATATATTAAGTCCATTTGGTTGAGTGTCAAGTTGAGGTTCTGAATCTCCTTGTTGATTTTTGCCTTGATGATCTATCTAGGGTTGATAGTGGGGTATTCAAGTCCCCTGCTATATTAGTGCTAGAGTCAATATCTTCTTTTAGTTTACTTAGTAGTTTCCTTATAAATGCTGGTGCTCCTGTGTTGTGTGCATGTATGTTTATGATGGGTATTTCTTGTTGATTGATTGAAACTTTTATCATCATGTAGTGTTCTTTTGTATCTTTTTAAATTTGGGGTAGTTTTAAGGTTGTTTTATCTGATGTTAAGATCATGACTCTTGCCTTCTTTTGTGATCCATTTGCCTGAATTCTCATTTTCCATCCTTTAACTTTGAGTCTGTGTGCATTCCTTGTCATGAGATGAACTTCCTGGATGCAGTAAATAATTGGGTCATGATTTCTTATCCAGTTTTCCATTCTTTGCTTTTTCAGTGATGCCTTTAGTCCATTCGTATTCAGGCTGATTATTGAAATGTGATTGTTTATCACTGTCATGACATTCTGATAAAGTTTTTTCTTTGCTTGTTTTCTTTATGCTTTGTGGTTGATGTATATGTGTGTTTTCAAGTTTCTGGTTGGGCTGTATTCTCTGTTGATTCTGTGCCCTGCTGCTCTCTTGGGAAGTGTGTGGTCATTCTTTTTATTTTTTCTGTGCGTAATACCTTTTGTGTCTCCCATGGAGCAGGTCTGGAATCTGCATAATCTCGTAGGGATTGGATGTCTGGGAAGGATTTGAATTCTCCATCACTGATGAAGTTGAGCTTGGCTGCATAGGAAATTCCTGGTTGAAATTGTTTATCTTTGAGGACTTTGAGTATTGGACTCCAGTCCTTTCTTGCTTTTAGTGTTTCTGCCAACAGGTCTGCTGCTATTCTGACTGGTTTTGCCTGGTAGGTAGTCTGACCTTCTCTCTTATTGCCTTCAGTATTTCTTCTTTTGTGCCTACTTTGTATAAGTTAATTGCTATGTGTCTAGGGGTTAGCCTTCTCATTTGTTGTCTTGCAGGGGTTATCTGTATATCTTGTGCTTCACAGTCACATCTCTGGTGAGATGGGGAAAGTTTTCTTGGATTACCTCCTGGAATACCTGCTCCAAGTTGTTCTCCATTTCCCTTTCTTCTTCTGGGATACCAATCAAGCATAGGCTCGACCTCTTGATATAATCACACATCTCTTATAGTCTTTGTTCTTTCTTTCTGAGCCTTCTTTCTATGTTTTTTACAGATAGGGTCAATTCCATGTTCTGGTCTTCAAGTTCTGCGATTCTGTCTTCAACTAGATTAATTCTACTTTCCATGCTTGTCATCTTGTTATCTATTTCCTGGATGAAATTTTTTATTACCGAAATCTCTGCTGCAAGTTCTTTCAGTGTTGCATCTTGTCTTTCTTGAGTCTTATTCACTCTTTCCATCCATTTCCTAATCCCTGTCATGTTCTTGGGTCAGTTTTTGCTGACTTCCATTGTTTGGGCTCTGAGGTCTGATTTTTCAGGAGTTTTTTCTTAGTTACACTTGAAATTATCTGTGGTCTTCCTTTAGTTTATCCCCATTTGTGACAGATCTCTTGTTTTTCTCTTTAGTTCAACAGAACAGTGTCAGTGGGAAAGGGTTTTCCTTCTGACGCTTACACAGCCCTCTATTCTTCCCTGATCTGAGCTCTGAAATTGTTCTATTTAGAAATAGGACTGTGGATGTGAAGTGTTGCTGTCTCTTGTAGCAAATGTCGAATATGGAAGGGGATGGGGCACTAGGATTCAGAAACTGTTTGCAAATTATAATGTTCACTAATTGTGATATGTGTTCCTGGATACCCACTCACCACTATCCCTCTATATGATGATGCAGTGGGTGTGTGTGTGTTCCTCTTGAGTCTGAGATACAGTGACAGCAATGAGGAGCACAGAAAAACATATAATAAAATAAGATGGTCAAGAATTTTTAAAAAGTAAGAGAAAAAGAACAAAAAACACAGGATATTGAAAGCAGAAACCATGTAAAAAACAACTGAACACACACACACACACACACACACACACACAGTAGGGGATGGGGCAACCTTGGAACTCACCACTCTTCAGGTTCCTCTGAAGTTTGTGCTTTCAGGATATTACCTCTGGGTCATAATCAACTCATGAGTAGTGGATTCACTAGTTACAGAAATTGGGTCTGCTGCTCTGTGGTGAGCAAGTCAGAGCACTTTCTTGCCCCGCCTTCAAGATGGTGACAGGGTGCTTCATTTGCCCTCTTCTGTGGAACTCTATCTCTGGGCTTCCTCTGAAGCACCTACTGCCAGTGTCCAGTCAGGTGCTGAAGTGGTGAGTCAAAGCCTGGAGCTGGCAGTCTCTCCTACTGCAGTGGGATGGCAGTTTCTCCCTGCCACTTCTTCACAGGAAAACCTTTGTCCATTAAAAAAATGGCACTCATCTTCTGTGACCTGGGAAGAGACAGGGACCAAGAGAGAAGCTGCAGCACCTGCTGTTGCACCAGAGCCCTGACCACTTGCTCATGAGCCCCCACTTAGTCTTTTCCAACATTTTCTTCCCAGGAAGAGTTTTGTTGATTTAAAAAAATGATACTTGACTAATTCATCCCAGGAATCACTAACATCCAAGGCCAGCAGCTGTGGCACCAGTCGCTTGCACCAGTTGAGCCCTAGTTGCTAGCTCCCTATCCCTCACTCAGTTAGCCACTCACATGCTTACTCATTCACCAACACATACACAAAATTTTCCATGCATTCACTCAGTCACAACAGGACTCACATAGTCTGACTGGCTCTGCCACTACTTCCTGACCTCAAAGTTTTCTATTTTGTTTTCATTATCTTTAGAGATATAAGCAGGTTTAAGTTACATGCTGTATTGTATAATGGTAAAGAAATGTGGACTTTAAGTGTGTTTATCACCTCCACTAGTACACATTGTACCCAAAAGGCAATTTTTCTTTCCTCACCACCCTCTCATTCTATCTCCTATGAGTCTCCAATATTCATTGCACCATTCTATAAACTATTGAAATCCCTAGACTAGTTCCCACTTATAAGTGAAAACATGTGGTGTTTGGTTTTCCATTCCTGCATTACTTCACTTAGGATAAGGATCTTCAACTCCATCCAAGTTGCTGCAAAAGATGTTATTTCACTCTTTTTAATTCTTTTTAATGCCTTAATAGTATTCCATAGTAAATATATACCACATTTTTAAGCCACTGATCAGTTGATGGGAATTGAATTGTGCTGTAAATTTAATCTGTTTGCATTCAAGGTTGTTGTTGATAGTTGAAGACTTACGCCTGCCAATTTCTTAAGAATTTTCTGATTATGTAAATTGTTTGTTTCATTCTCTTTTATTGCTTACTTTTGCAATTTGATGGTTTTCATAGTGATACCATTTGATTTCTTTTTATTTCTCTATTTCTGTTTTCTATTTCTCTATTCTGCTTCTGCCCTACCAGTGGATATTCTGTGTTTTCTTTATGGTAGATATTGTTGTTTCATTTGGAGTTGTAGAACTCTTTAGCATATCCCATGTAGCCAGTCTATTGGTAATAAATTCCTGCAGTTTTTGCTTGTATATGAAAGACTTTATTTCATATTAGAATGATAGTTTTGCTAGGTACAGTATTCTTGATTGAAAACTTTTTTCTTTCAACACTTTGAACATAAATCACACCACTGGGTCTGGCCAGCATCATGACACTGCAGCCTTTTCAATATACATGAGGAGATGTCAGAGGGACTCTGGGGTTGTGGAGATGCAGAGGCTGTTGGACTTTGGGGTGGGATGTATTCTGGTTGGATTTGGGCTCCCAAAATTTTGCTGTACTGCAACTGCTTGTGTGGGACCTAGCACACACATACATATTATTCCTCTCAGGAACAATGCCATCTGACAAAATCCAGGCAGCTCCCTATGCTAGTCTCAGAGCCTGCAATGGTCAAGTGCCTCTCCTATGACTAGGATTGCAGGAGTCTGCAGTGAGAATATAGACACTTACCTTTTTTTCTGAAATGGATAATTTCATCTGGCTCCAAGCTGATTCTAGCCAGATAGACAGCTTCACTGCCCTGTCTTTCCATTCCTGAGAGGTTCTTTGTCATTTTCAAGAATAATTTCAGTGAGCTATTTTAGATGCTTTGATCCTTCTTTGTGGAGGAGGGGAGTGTCAGATGCCTCTGCTCGTCTATCTTGAAACCCCCTTCTCAATCATATTGTTTTTTATTCTTCATTCTGTTAATGTGGTATGTCATATTTATTCATTTGCTTATGTTGCACTGTTGAACCATACTTTTATCCCAGGAATAAATTTCACCAGATCATGCTGTATGTTCTTTATAATGTGTTTTTAAATTCCACTTCCCTGTATTTTTCTTAGGCCTTGTACATCTACAGTCATCAGGGACGTTGGCCTGTAATTTTCTTTTCTCAGAATGTCCTTGGGTGGCTTCAATATGATGATGACCTTGTAAAACAAGTTTAGAAAATTTCATTTTTTCTCATTTTTTGAAAGAATTTGATAGATATTGAAGTTAATTTTTCTTTAAATGATTGGTAGAATTCACCCATGAAGCTGTCTTTTCACTAGATTTTATTGGGGGGTTATTATTGATTTAGTCCTCTTACTCATTATTGAGCTGTTCACATTTTCTAATTCTTTTATGGTTTGATTTAGTTAAGTTATATGTTTCTAAATATTTATCTATTTCTTCCTAAGTTATTCAATTTGTTGGTTTATAGTTGTTCATAGTAGTCTGTTATGATCCTCTGTATATCTGTGATATCTGTTGTAATGTCTTCTTTCACATTTATAATGCTCTTTCTCTCTTTTTGTCTTTGTTAATCTAGCTAAAAGTTCATTATTTTATCTTTTCAAAAACAAACTCTGAGGACTGTTGATCTTCTATACAGTCTTTCTAGTCAGTTTTATTTAATTTTACTCTAGCCTTCATTATAACTTTCCTTCTACTAAAATTGAACTTACCTTCTTCATCTTTTTCTATTGCTTTGAGATGTAAAGTTTGACTGTTTATTTGAGATCCTTCTCCTTTAGTCAGATAGGAATTTATTATTGTAAGTTACCCTCTTAGAATTTCTTTTTGTGTGCCTCATAAGTTTTGGTATGTTGTGTTTCTATTTTTACTCACCTCAAAATCCTTTTTTCTTTCTCTCATGGTATCCTCATGGACACATTGGTTGTTCAGGAAAGTGTTGTTTAGTTTCACACCAATATGGTTGGAAATTATATTTATTATGGTTTTAGTCTCCTTAAATTTGTTAAGATTTGTTTGTGACACAACATAAGATTCATCCTGAAGAGCCAACCATGGTGGTTCATGCCTGTAATCCCAGTACTTTGGGAGGACATGGTGAGAGGATTGCTTGAGCCTATGAGTTTGAGAACCAGACAGGCAACATAACAAAGCATTTTCTCCACAAAAAATTGGCCAAGCATTGTGACATGTGCTTCTAGTCCCAGCTACGAAGGAGGCTGAGATGAAAAGATTGCCTGAGCCCAGGAAGTCAAGGCGATGGTGAGCCATAATTGATCCACTGCACTCCTGCCTGAGCAACAGAGTGAGACCTGAACTCAAAAAAATAAAATAAAATAAAGAAATCATAATTTTATAGACTAGCAAAGGACAAAAACACCAGGTTACAGACTTTGAATTCTAGGTCACAGAGAGGCTACTGAGTTTCAAGAGGGTCTGAAGAAATGGTAATTCATCTATCCAGGTCTTAAAAGTGGACTAGAGGGTGGTGCAAGGCAGCACTCACACATTCTTGCTTTTGAGTTGGGAGGACCTCCTCCACAGATTATTTGGAGAGAAGTCAAAAATATTATAACTACCTACTGTAATTAATGTATCTCTGTGTCCCCTGCTCCCTGCCCACCAGCAAGGCTGAAATTCTAGACCCTGTAGGGGAGAAGCTGAGTTCATAATATGTGCTGCACAAATCCAAGACATGTCTGCTCCCCAACCCACCCAGAAGATGATGATGTTCTTAGGTACCTAGAATCTTCCTTTAACATGTGTGATCTGCATGTTTTGGCATGACCACAACTGCATAGCTAAAGACCATTTTCTGTGTGTGTGTGTGTGTGTGTGTGTGTGTGTGTGTGTGTGTGTGTGTGTGTGTGTGTGATGGGTATTGTGTGTGTTACAGAGACTGGAGAGGAGAGATGATGAACTTGCCTGAGTCCTCTGATCTCCGAGAACCTGACTGCTGCAGGTGGATCTGCAGGCTAATCTGGGGTGATAGAAAGGATAAGAGACAGTATTTTGCCTTGTTTGCATTAAAAATTGAGCCAATAGCAGATTGTTTTGCTTGTATAATGAGTAATGGTAGTAGTTGAGACAAGAAGAGAGAATTTGTTGTATGCAAGGAGATAATTTTCAATACTTCTTTGTAGGCTCAGTTGAATCATCTGAAACTACTCTAAACTTTCCCATGTGACAAAAACCACTTTATTGCTAGATAACACACACATGAGAGCTTCTACTTTCATTTCTTATGGGAGAAGAAAGCAGCTTCCTTCTCTCCCAGTTTCACATAATATAAAAAAGGGATGCTGGCATGTTGCAATGGACTGTGATGAGGGAAGTGGAGGATGTTAAAAGGGTACATCCACTAGTCTAGAGCCTGGGAGTGGGTGAGGATAGGGAGTCTGACCCAGATACCACAAACTGTTGAACTGGGGAAACGGAGAATAAGTATGATGGCTTAGGAGCTGTACTGTCATGTCCTCACCAATATGGACCAGGTACCGCTGCAATTTCACTCTTTTTTTCTTCTCTCTTGAGTGATATGAAACCATTGCTTGTTAGGTGCTTAGCAGTGGATCTGGCATGTTGCAGTTACTTATCAACTGCCCTAGGGGGCAGGAAGGAGGGAGCCAAGGATAAGGCCCACTTTCTGAATAGGACCATTGACTGAGAGTGGAAGCTAGAAACAGGCTGGAAGATGAAGATGAAGATAAATGCAACATTGGACATATTGATGTGAGGTATCAGTGATGATAGACAGTAGAGAGCTCAATGCAGCACCTGATGCTACACAAAGAATGTGGGATGGAGACGTAGACTTGGGCATGAGGAGCATGTGAATAATCCTTGAAGCCAGGAAAGCAGATGTCCTAGTGAGTGCTTAAATAATGACATGAATATGAGATTATGACAAACACTTGGAAGCACCAACATTTGAGGGAAAGTGTGGAGATGAGGGAAGAAGAGCCAGAGAAGAGTCCAAGGAGAACAACAGGGGGTGGGGGAGACACAGGAGAGTGTAAGATCAGGGAAATTGAGGAAGAGGGTGTTTCAAGGAGTAGAAAGGGATCAACAGAGTCAAATGCTGGGCTGTTACTGGTGTCACTTGAGGAATGGTCCTGGAAGAGGCACAGGAGTGAGTGTCCTGGAGCAATTGTAGAAGTGTGGCTGTGATGTGGAAGATGGAGAAATAGGACAATAGTTGGGGTGTGAGGCTAAAGGGATGCTGAGAAGGGAGAATACCGAGAATGTGCAAGGGCTGCAGCAAAGGAGTGAGCAGGGTTAGTGGAACATCCCATAGAAAGTAAAGATATGTTAGAGAACCATGTTTCTGAACAATGGGAGAAAAAGGGACTTGAACCATAGATGAAGGTACTCACCTTAGGCAACAGGAGCACAGTGTTTTGTGTGGGCACAGGAGAAAGTTGGGACAGATGTAAGTAAATACAGGCGATTGGGATGTTTGGCGGTAGGAACTTGAAGTCATTATCCTCTGCTTTTTATTTTTCCCTGAAAAACAGGAGATTCTTCCATTTGCCATGAGTGATTAGGTAGGTGATGTCTTAGTCTGCTCAGGTTGCCATAACAAAAGACCATAGGCAAGTAAGTTAAATGACAGAAATTTATTTTCCCACAATTCTGGAGGCTAGAAGTCTGAAATCAGGGAGCCAGCATGATAGGGTCTGGTGAGGGCTCTCTTCCTGGCTTATAGATGGCTGCCTTCTTACTGTGTGCCTTCATGGTGGCAAGAATATGGAGTGAGGGGGAAATAGAGAGGGATTGACCTCATCTAACCTAATTTGTTCCCAAAGGCCTGGTCTCCAAGCACTATCACACTGGGCTTTAGGGATACAACATACAGATTTTGAAGGGATACAGTTCAGTCCATAGCAGAAGGAGGTTTGGCAGAACATGAGGGGCAATCATCCAAAGGATAAAAGTGTGGGCTCTGGATTCAAACCACCTAGATTTAAATCCTTATTGTGATCCTTCCCACCTGTGTATACACGAACAAATAACTTAGTCTTTCTAGAACTCTTCTTGTCTAATCTGTAAATGGGGATACTGATATTCATCTCACAGAGTGTTTTTGAGGATTAAATGTGGTAAAACCTGCAGAATACTTAGATGAGTCATGGCCCATAGGTAGCACTCAGGAAGTGCTAGTCATTATTAATGTATATAATCTTCAGCTGTGGTGCGCATGACTGATTGCAGAGTGGCAATCCTCTCCTACTGAGATACAAATAAATGAAAATAAGAGGATGGAAAAATAAAGGTTGTGTAAACACTAACAATAACAGCTGGAGTTGCTTTACTCATATCATGCAAAAAGGATTGGGACAAAAATTGTTACTAGAGAAAAAGAAGTATACTGGAGTCAAGGTGTAGGGTACATTATGCAGGCATGAAATGCTGTCAGTGATTGGTCGATCATGATATGCCTTACCCTGCCATTTCACTCCTGACTCTGTAGTTTCCTGTCCATGATGCAGGTGGCAGCTCTCACAGCCCCAGGTCTTCAGTGTGGCTCTAAGAGCCATGTCTGGGATCTCTGACTGGATTTTGTTTCCTCAGCCCTACCAAATGTGTGTGGGAAGCAAGTATACGTAAACCTACCCAAAAGGCCAAGGGAGCTGAGAGGTCAAAGAAAGAGGCTGACAAATCCAGTTTGTTAGAAGAAAATATTTAATAGGGACTTAGGAACATAAGTGATGTCTTGGGTGGCTGTAAGATGGTGGATCCCTGCACCCACCCTAAGAAAGTATCCTTTACATAGCAAACTTTTTGGTTAAAAATATGCAGCTAGTCATGCTTCAGAATTTCTTGTGAAACTTGTCACCACTGAGGAGGTCAGATAAGCATTTTCATGAGGGGTTAACTATGTTACGGACATTGTTCCTTCATAAGGGGTTATTTATGCAACAGATAGTGTTTAAAGATCTTGCTGCAGGAATCAAACATCAGTCATCATAGTGGTTTTTTGGTGTTGTTGTTTTAAAGATGGTATCACTCTTGCCAAGCAACAGCCTGTTTTTCTACACCAAAAAATCATGGAGTTAGAATATACCCTTTAATATAAGCCTCTTTCTCCTTAAAAGGAATGCTAAAGAGACTGCTGTTGTCTGCCACTGAGAACTTTAAAAATATGATAAATAATATCAAAGATAGTTGTGAGCAAGAAAATCTAAAGGAATATGGAATATGGAGTACTCTCACCTACATGGGTGGGTTTGAAGGTCAACAGATCTGGTAAGTCTTATTTACCATATTTGCTATACTAGCAAAAGAGAAAATGGAACAGCTGCTCTGCTGTGTGAGACAA
>NW_007232741.1:6902-35226 GCF_000164805.1 Carlito syrichta | reverse complement strand
TTTGGTGACTCCTTTGATTTCGGTATCCACTTCTCTGGACTTTCCATTCAGATTCTTCTGAGTTTATATCTGTCACTACTGACAATTCATTCTGGTTAGCATCCTTTGCTTAGGAGCTGGTATGTTTATTTGGTGGTGACAAAACTCTCTGCCCAGAGTTCCAGCACTGCTTTCTTCCCACTCACAGATGTGGCCTCTTTTTGTTTTCCCTTTGCTATTTTGGGGATGGAGATTTTCATTTTTTCTTCCTTTTTGCCTTGTCAGAATGACTGTGTAGGTTATGTATGGTCCACTGACTTTGTTGATGGATGCTTTCCAGGAGTCACTGCTCTATACAAGTTCCTTGGTTGCAGAGAGGCTTCTGTGGTGACTGTCTCAGACAATACTTGCAGCCGTGAGTTTTTCTCAAGTGGTATAGTTCAGGCTGCATAGGTAGTGCTGAAAAGTGAGGGTTGGTAGCAGTGGTGTCAGCCTCAGTTGAGCTCTCACAGAACCCTTGGGCTTTGGCCTCAGTGTTCACATGAAGGTGGGGCAACTTGACGGCAGACCTGTAGCAGGTGAACCACGCCTGGAGAAGAGAAGCTGAGATGGGGAGAAGGGTGAGGAGCACACCAAATGCTCACTACTCCCACATTTGCGGCTGCAAAGGCTGTATTGGGGGGAAACAAAAGCAGCCAGCCCAACTACTCCCACGCTGTCCTAGGGCAATAGTGATGGGGCTGCAGGGCTGGCAGCTGTGCTCTCAGGATCATCAGGTCTCTGCCACAGTTCAGGCAGATGTGGAGCCTCCGTGGTCCCTGTGGGCCCAAAGCAGGTGATCTCAGTCTAGAGGAAAGCAGCTGAGACAGGGAAGGGTGTGCCAATAATTCACTTCCCTGCTTATTGGGGATGCAGAGTCTATATTGGGGGCACAGAGTAGAGCCCAGTACTACCACTCCCTCCTTGGCCCAGGGCAAACAGGGTCAGGAGAGGGGGATTCAGCAGCCACAGTAGTGGCAGACAGTGGCCATACAGGGCTTGCCAAAGTGTTTTGGCAGCTGAGCTCTCAGAGGGCCACTGGCCCTCAGCTGCAGTGTTCAGGAGATTAAAAGAGGAGAAAATGAACAGACTGTAATACAGTCTAACTTCTAAGAAAACGATGTGTGGAAAGGATCAAAGATGCTTGAGAAAACTGAGAAGTCCATGTCTAGAGTAGGTGTCTGGGGTTAACCAAACTCCTGCTTCCTCTGCTGTGGCTGAAGCCCTTCCTGCCCTGTGGTTCTGGAGGCTCATGATTCTGCCATGGCCCTTAGTGTGACACTCAGTCCACAGAGATCCCCTCCAGACAGACACAGGCTCCACACTCACAGCCACTTCCTCAGAGAGCAGTTCTGCAGATAAAGTTGAAATATCTGATTGTGTATTTATTATCAATGATTTTTAAATAGCTGAGGGTCTTAATTTACTCAATATTTCATCTTTTTCACTGATTCCTGCATGTTCTTTCTTTTGAACACTTTAAACAGAATTCTCTGAAGTTTCCTTTCAGATTTCTGTTAGCAATGTTTAACCAAGCCTCTGGGCTTGATGATGTGTAGGCTAATTCTCTCCCAAACGGGAACTCTCATAGGTTCCCTGGATCCTCCCTCCCCCCTGCTGGGGACCTGCCTCCTACCTTTTCATAGTACCTTCTCCTAGGTAATGCAGTCTCAGGCTGACCGTATATGACTCTCTCTTTAGACCCTGTTTCTTGGCTGGTCCACTTCCACACAGACTCTATCCAGGTTCTGTTGCTCCTTCTTGTGGATCTGTCAACAAAGGACTTTTAAGGTCTTACCTCTACCCCTAGGTGATGAAAAACATGCACATTGCTCATTGACCCATCAGCTGTAATGCAATTCCCCCACTGGCAGCCAATCTTCTGTCACTATCAGCTATTTCAGAAGCATCTCCTCCTTTGGTTTTCAAGGTGTGAGTTAGGCACCTGTCCAGGTCATCCTCAAGCTGCAAGGGACACGCATCTGGATGGTCTCATTGAAGCCCACTATCACCAGAATTGAGGTGAAGTACAGTCATCATGGGGTAGGAAGGGGACCTCGCAGCATAGCTCTCTCCAAAACATCTTATTTCTTCTTATGTCCTAATGCAAGTCTTTTTGTATCTTCTGTGTGAGTAAAAAAGAGGTAAGAGTCTCAAAGCCACATTCCATTCAAAATTCTTCACATGGAATGTATTTTCTCCAGAGGTTCGATTGTACTTCCAAGTGCTCTAGGTGATATGAAGGATCTGATGAGGTGTGTGGAGGGCAGGCAATATGAGTTCACCTGTGTACTACAGACAGGGTCACAGGTGAGATGGGATCTGAGAGACTGACAGTTGTCCCTTCTTTTTGTATCACTTTGGGCAAACTGCTTTACCTCGCCAAACCTCCGTTTCTTGCTTCTGATATACCCTGCATACCCAGCAAGGCACCATGACATTAAAGAGACAGCGGATGAAGAACATGCTCTCTAAATGCAGTAATAATTCTTTGGTCCCCTCCTAACTGTTTATTCCCCTTCTCCAGATATGACCAAGTCATCATCCATCACACCCACATGATGCAACATCACCCTGAAGTGCATGGTCTCAGGGGCTATGGGGGACCTGAATGTGACCAGGGAGAAAAGCAATCACCCCATGGTGCTAGAGCAAAAAAGTGCACTGGAACCAGCCTCTAATCCTTGGACCCTGGCTGTGAATCACCCCGATGCAGCACAATACTTGCCTCAACTGTGTGGTCAGCAACCATGAAGACCAGAAAACTATCATCTTAGATCTTGGAGAATTTTCTTGTGCTCATTAATGGGCCCAGCAAGATGAATGTGCCCAGCTCTTGAAAATGTCCTTTCCCAGAAGACTGTGGTGGGCGTGAGGTTTTGTGAAGACCATCCCCATGCCAAACTTCCCAGCTCCTGAGACAATACTGGAAGAAAAGAGCCAGAGATTATGAAAATTGATACCTGTCCCAAGAAACTGTGGGGGAAGTAGTGGAATTCACTCTTTCAGAAAGGGAAAAGAACAGCCCCACAAGGCACTGATATTTATATCTGATCTGTTCTGGTTAGGCCAATAAAGGCACTGATATTTATGTCTGATCTGTTCTTGATAGGCCAATGAGTCATATTTGTAATGATTGACCTCAAGAGAAAAGCCAGATAGAGTTTATGACTCAAAAAAGTCAGAGAAGAGATTTCTAAGGTCTGATTCCTACAAACTTGGAAGATAAGCTTTGGGATACAGTGAGGTTATTGTCACTGGTGGAATATGATCATAGGCACAGTCACTTGGTGCAGTGTTGTAAGTGCAGGAGTGGATAGGACTCTATGGTAAATTTCATTTCAATGACACATTCCTAAATTCCAGGAGATAACTTTGAAAATCACACAGAATTACTCTCAGCCCCAAATCCCAGAACCTCAGAAGTGCCAACTAGAGCAGAGTGCCTAGCATTTAGCCAGCCTCTACAGGGAATAGGGAGGCTCAAGGATCCAGTCACCAGAAACCTCTCTCTCTCTGCCCTGTGTCTGTCCCAACAGGACTGGAACTCTATTTTTAGCTCCATGACTGTGGACAGTCTTGGCAAAATGCTTTCTGCTCCTCGGGCTCCTTGGGAAGAAGTTTCCTGCAGAAGAAGCAAAGGGAGAGCAAGCAGCCTTGAGGACTGGAGGGAATTTTATTCCTTTTTGTGCTTCATCAGATTTTCTAAATCTTAAATGATATCTTCTCTATCCTATGCCACATTTTAAAATACTTGGTTAAACAAAATTTAGCTATTTTTAATGGTTTGAGAAATCCACTGCTAATAGGAGTCGATTGTGAATACCTCAAAGGGAAAAACTTACATAAATTTTTCAATATTCTCTGTTTTTTTTAATAGATACATTGGTGTAAATTGATACCAAGACTTCATACATTTCTAGGAATTATCCATTTGAAGAATATTTAAAATCAAATTGTTGATTATATTTTATATTCACTTTTAGTTTGTTCTAGTTATTGTCGTTGCTATCTTTTTTTATTAAACATAAGAGGAGCCTATGGAAAGGTAGATTAACTAGATGGAGATTCCAACCTTGAGAGCTTCAGGATCCCATTCTCCAGCTCACGTCTCTCCTTTGGGTCTATTTGAAAAGCACTTTGGTGGTTTAACTAGGGGTTTGTGGTGTCTTGAGGTGTCGTCTTCTCCCTCTAAATCCTGGACTAAAACGGAAAATAAAGGAACATAGGGTAGGTGCTTTTTGTTGCAGTTCTTTTGTATTTTGGCAATTAAACAAAATACTACATGTCCTGGAAAAGAGGACATGTAAAGAGGTTCTGGCTCACACACCAGGTCAAACAATCCCATATAGGAACATGAACAGAGGAAGAATATGTCAACCAGGAGGAGGGTTCACAAGAAAGGAGCACAAAGACATGTAAGTGTTGGAGACACAGGAAATGCTCTGTCAGGCTGGCAGGAGAATCCTGTGCTCCGACCAGGTAAATCCTACCATAGAAAGGAGAGCTCAGTCTCTGGAGGGCTGGTGGATTCCAACCTGAACCATCGACTCAACTTCCCTGACTCTCATCCCCCATGCAGCCCATGATGTCTTGGTTTCTCATGCAGGCTTTTAATGGGAAGAGGATGTACTGGTCAGGCTGACAGGAACGTTCAGTCCAGTTGACAACAGTACTTACTGTGAATTAATAAATACATGTGCTGACCTTGTCTATCCATGTCTCAGGACATTTGTTAGCAAGATTTTGCATACTCAAATCAAGCCATCTTTTGACATTGTTTGATGAAGCTTCTGGGCTCAGGCTGAGTCTGCAGGTCAGACTTGAAAGCTTGCTGAACACACCAATGTCATGAGAACCTGTGAGGTCTCCTCATTCATTCATTTTTTTCACTCAGTTAAACATTTGCTGAGCTACATGATGAGGATTATTATGAAAGACAAACAGCTTGTCTCTGCCATGCCCGTTTCCATTTGAATTTTATGAAGACTTCTTATAGAACAAGGTTTCAGTTCCCAGCCCTGATCATGCATTAGAATCTCCTTATTTTGGTAGGTTTTAAAATACAAATGATACTAATTTAGGGGATAAGATCCAGACATCTGTGATTTTAACAGCTCTGCAGGTGATCTGATGAACAACCAAGGTTGTGAGCAACTTTAGATCAAAATCTCACTTAGGCTGGACAGTCTATACAGATCCAGAGATGCTTAGGAGTGATTTCAGTAAGGAGCCTGAAGAGGTCATTTCAACACAGTAGAATGAAAGGAAGAAGCATGAGCATAGACTCTAACTGTACCACAATGACAAGCCTCCTATGGGCATAATGTGACTTGATCTTCAGGAGCACAGCTCTGATCACATCACTGCCCTATTCAACAATCGCCATGCATGATCTGTTCTGATAAGTGTTCTAGAGAAACTGATGAGAAAAAGAGGCAGATTCCAGGAGAAACCACTGTTAACTGTCTGCACTTATACCCACATGCACATATGTGAATACATAGTTAGAATACCACACTCATGTCAAATATGCTGCTCCATAACATAATATTTCAAGGAAAGCATTCCATAAACATATAAAGATATGCTTATCTTTTTTATTACATAAACATCATGAGGATAGCCTGTAAATGATTTAGCCAGTATAATGCAATGAACAAGGTCAGGAGCTTTGGAATCTTAGTCCAAGGTTTGAATGTCAGCTGTGCCTTGTGTTAGCTATGCAACTTCGAATGTTTATTAACTCATCATTCTTGCAGCTTTCTGGAACTAATGAAGACATCTACATACCATGATTTGTAGCGTACACTTTGAGGCCTCACTGGGCATTCGTTTTTAAAGGACAAGACAGATGACATGTATCCTTCCCCACTTTCCTATGACAAGTGATGTTAGGAAAAGTAGAGCAGGGATTGGGAAGGATGGATGGAGGAAGAGAGAGAATAGTGCAGATGTAAATAGGGAGGGTGTGGTCAGGGTAGACCCCACTGAGGAGATAACGTTTGTATAAAGACCTGAAAAAGGTCAGGAAATGAGGAATGTAGATACCTGGAGGAAGAGAATTCCAAGTAGAAGCAAAGTCCTTGTGGCAGGATCAAGCCTGACATGTTGAAGGAGTAGCAAAAAGCCCCAGCTCCCTAGAATAGAATAAGGGCTGGGGGAGTCTGGTTGATGGTACAGGCCCTTAGAGGTAAGGTGGGGGCTATAGTGTGAGTTTTGAACTGAGGAGGGCTATATCACATGCATTATGTAAAGATAGACTTAAGAGACTAAGAACCGGTATGAAGACTTACTGTAAGGCCACTGCAATAGTGCAAGAGTCATGGTGGTTATTTAGGACTGGGAATGTTGAGGGCTGGATATAAGATGAAGACAGTTTCAAGGAAGAATATCTCCATTGCTGCTGAGAGATCAAGGAAGATAAGGACTGAGACTGATTATTTAATTTATGAACATAGACTTCCCTAGTGACCTGGAAAAGAAATTACCAAAGGGGTGGTGGTGGAAATGTGTGACAACAGAGGATTTAAGAGAGAAAAAAATTTCTCCAAAGAAGTTAGACAAGTGGTCAAAACACACATGAATAGAAGTCCAACATCATTAGGATGGGGGGCATGGAATCTTAATGTGATAGTGTTGCGATGGCTTCACACTGTAAATACCTTAAAAACTACTTAATCATACACTTTAAAATAGTGAGTTTTATGATGTGCGAATTAGATCTAATTTCTGAAAGAGAGAACAGGAGAAGGAATTGGAAACAGGAAATGTAGACAGTGCTTTCAAAAATTTTGCTATAATGTGGAACAAAAAATGAGACAGTACTGGAGGGGATTTAACTTCATAAAGTTTTAAAAATGTTTTTATGCTCATGAAAGTAATCCAGTAAAGATGAAAAGATAAGACACTGCAGAGAAGGACTCGTAGGGTGATATCACTGAGGCAGCATGTGGAGGTAGAAGCTGGTCCCATTAGAGACCATCTTGCACAGGAGAAAATTTGGAAAAGACCTGCGAGAGAAGCACCTCCTCTCTCCATGTGTCTTCTGCACCACGGAGAAGTCACTGTACTTCATTCCACATCTTCCACCCACCAGGGCCAATTTTCACTTACGCGGTAGTTCCTGTTTCACCACCAATCAGCTCTGCCTGACTTGAGGCCCCTGATTTGGAGGCAGGATCCTTGGGAGAGGAACAACAGGAGGGCATTCCCATCTGAGTACTCCAGGATACCACAGATCAGTGACCCTGGGGTAAAGCGTTCAGGTATGCACTGTAGAATCATCCAGTGTTGTATTTAAGGCTTTGTCCTGCCAACAACTAGTTGAGTTATGGTCACGTATTCTGCAAATTGGGTATGATCATGCCTAGCCTACTAGGATCTTCTAAAAATTACAAGAAATAATATTTGTAAACTGTCTGAGACAAAATCTGATTTATTACAGGATCACAAATTCCAGTCCCTTTTTGTTTATTTGTTTGTGTCTGCATATAGTGGGGTGGGAACAATCAAAGGGAGATCACATCTTACAAGACTCCAGCACTGAAGGGTACAGATGCCCAGTCATTAACGGGCACCTGAGACTATAGTGAGGAGATAGTGTCTCTCACTCCCTCTGCTTTCTGCTCAGCTTCAGGGGAAAAAGTGGTCCCTGTTGTGGATCTTTCTCTTCCCCACCCCATAGACCCTGCAGCAGGCTCCAGCATTGCCTAGTAATCATCAGCTCTTAGCAAGGACACTGTTCAGGCGTCTGCTTTCTGTTGTCAGAGATGAGGCAGCTGAGCTAAACTGAGCTTGAAAACAAACCCAAGAGATCCAGGAATCCAGGCTACAGACAAGTCACAGTAGCTTGTGATACTGGAATCAGCCCATCTCTGATGAAAGAACTGCACCTTTCTCAGGGATCCCCAGGTTACTCCTGCAGAAGGACACAGGACCATTCCAGGACAGACTGACAGAGCCTTAGTGTTGTTCAAGGTCTGCAGACAAGTCTGATGTGGCAGAGACCATTTCAATATCTTGGGTGTTCAGGCTGCATGGAGCAGGAGACATAAGGAAACTTTTGGCAGGATGGTAGGAATCCAACAGTCTAGGGTGGAAGTGGGGAATTTGCAGTGGAAACTGACATTCCATACAGAGAGGTGAGTAAACAAAGAGGATTTCAACCAAGGGCTTGAGGTCAGCATAGCTGGAAGGACTGAGAGTTAGTAGAAGAGGTTGTGGAGGGCTCAGGAGTTCTGGGTCAGACCTTCCACAAGCTTCACACATCAGAGCCCACAGAGGTCCCACTATGGGTTGGGAGGATACTGTATGTCATTCATTCCTACCAGCACATGTCCATTAGCAGGCCAGGGATGAGCTGGAGTGCTTTTCCTGACAGACAACCTGTGACTTTGCTTCTCCTTTTATTCTCCAGGAAATAGAAGATTTGGAAGAACCTGAGACAAAATAGATTCCTTGTCCCACTTTCAGAAAGTCAGGTTTGGGATCAAAGGAAGAAGTTCAGGTTAGCACAGGTGGCAAAGACGGAGGCCTTCAGCCCAGGATGGTGATGTGCCCTAGACACTCCCAACCACATACAGTGAACACACATGTTACCCGATCCTAAAGAGAGCCCTGTGGAAGGTATGTAAAATAAGACTTGAGGTAGTCCCATGTGGACTCCCACCCATCTATGCTGTCCCCCAACTCAACTCCTCCCATCGGTTGTTACCAACACCTCTGCACAGTCCCCATGCTGAGGTTGATATTCTTTAAAAGACTCACAATACAGCAGAGATGGTGGGAACTTGCCACATTCACAGATAGGCAGGGTTCCCTTAGTATGGTTTCTGGAGGGGATAGGTAGGCAACCCTGTCAATGACAGAGAAGGAGCCCTCACTTAGAAGTGTAAGGATCCTTGTGCCAAGGCAGCAGTGGCCACAGACTCAGGGTAACAGACAAGGGGCAGCTGGAAATGATACAGGGGTTGTCTGCAGGTCTCAGGTCAGAGTGCAGGTGTCCAGGGACTGCCATATTCTTAGACGATCTTCATGATCCAGGCTGGGGTATGGGCATTACCAAAGACAATAGCAGGAGGTCTCTTTCCTTCTTAGATATTGTTATGCAATGCCCTGGAATGAAAGAGGGTTCCTGGAGCAGCTGGAGGGTAAAGTAGATCCAGAGGGGCCCCAGAGACAGCACCCACTGACATGCACTGCCTATGAATTCCCCAGAGCACCCAGCACTGCATCAGCCCCAATTGCAAATTATCTAAATACTGTGGATTGTCCAGAAATAGATGAACACGTGGTGGGGCCAGAAATGGCAGATCAAGATGTTGGAAGCCCATGCTGGGCCTTGAGAAATTGGGAGTACCCAGGCCATCATCACTCCCAAACTTCATATTAGACAGGCAATCCTGAGACTCTTGCAGTCTGAGATCCGCACAATGGATGACACCATCATTGATCCTGTGGCCCTCCTGCCATCTGGCCCCTGAGACATACATAGACAAAGCATGAACCTGTGTTGTGGGAGCCTGTATCCTTCCCCACTGCCATGATCCCCAAGACCATATTTCCCTCTGCAGGGTCGACTTCCCGGAGGCAAAATTCAGGAGAGATGGAGCCCAGGTTCTAGTGGGAGAGGGGAGAAATCTGGTCCTGGAAGGTTAAGTGCTACCTGCCTCTTCTGATCTCCATCTTCTCCTTCCCATGTGTCTACCAATGGCACAGACCAAATCCCATGATCAACAACACAACCCCGATAGGCCCAAAAATGTTTTGCAGAAGGAGACCCATATTCTGTCCAGGTGAACCTGCTTCCCTCACACAAAGAGAGTGAAAAAGGCTAAGACAGGAGAGAACTTGAGAGACCCAACATCAAGGAGTGACAGGGTGAAAACAGGTGGAAAGGTGGGAAAGGGATTGAGGCAGAAGCAGAAGAGGGAGGAGCATGACACATCCATTCATTTAAGCAGCTACATAGCTGCTGACTGGGGCCAGGGACACAAAGTTGAACAGGACCATGTCAGCAACCGAGAGCAGCTGATCACCCAGGAGGGAAGACTGAGAAAATTCCAACTGTCAGGCAGAGAGATCACAGCTTCAAGAGAGGTTTACACCTTGCACAAGGTCTTCAGGAAGGGCCTTCCAGAGAAGGTGTTGGGTAAATGGATACTTGAAGGAGGAGTGGGGATTTCCATGTAGTCAGTGTGGAGCATCAGGAAGGAGGAGCAATGTATCGGGAAATAGCTGTGTCAAAATGCCAGATTTGGAGGTGCCAGCTCACTGCTGAGGCAGAGGAAGGGCAGATTAGGGAGGAACTGGACAAGGAGGGTAAGAGGGAGGCAGGATTCTTTGCCCAGAGAGCCTTGTGGTCATGCTAAGTGCTCAACTTTAGCTAAGACTCCAGGGTGACGATAGGAGGAAATAATAGGCTGTTTTCAGTGATACTGACACCACAGACCCCTCCGGTAGCTCCTTCAAGAAGGGTTAGAGAAGTTAGAGAAGACAAGGCTGCACATAAGAGGACAGGACACAGGGACATTCACTCAGTAAATGCTGGTAGCCAACAAATTTTGCTTGAAGCTGGGTTTCTTTTTCCCTGCCTTCAAGGTGTTGCAGTCTCCAGAGCAGAGACACAAACACATCATTACCACTAAGTGTGAGGTGGCCATGGACAGCTTTTAGGAGGTGGCACCTGAGGGCAGATGGATAGACCATTCTCAGTTTCCCATGCAATAAAAAACTGAATTCCTATCTTTAAAAATTGTTGTAAATTTCCAGGCATCTATGGTGGAGTTTCAACCAATTATGGGACCCAGCTCCATGTGGGACCTTGTGTGATTACACAGGTCTCATAACCACAGAGCAGAGGTGAGGGGGATGTATAAATAGGAATAAAAGAGGAACTACAGTATGTTGTGTATAAAAGGGCTGACAGGAGGAGAAGCAGCACTATCTGCAGCTCAGAAATGGCAAAACCAGGATATACATTGAGCGATACCAGAAAGCAGTTTGCTGTGAAGTGTGTAGCTGAGACCAGCAACATGGGTGGAGGAGCACCTGACCCTGAATCCAACAGCGAGAAACTGCAATCATGTTCCGCCAGATGACACAGGTAATGACCCAATCTGATCTGTTTTTTTCCAAAGTCCACTCTGGACATTCTAAGGAAGATGGATGGGGTGGAAATGCTGCAGGAAGGCTGCTACATGGATCAGCAGGGACAAGGGCATGGGGAGGAGGACATGGAAGGAAGAGGCAGTTAAAAGCAGTGTGAGGTGGAGGTGATTCCCAGGCTTCTGTGTGGGGTGACCAGCGGGAAGGTGGTGCTGATGCACATTGTGAGCAAGAGAGATCAGAGCCCTCAGGACTCAGAGCCACCTGAGCTCCAGATGTTCCTCCTCTCCAGAAGACTACACTCATCACTCACCTTGGGTACACACTTCTCCAAAGTTTTCTGTGGAAGGTTTCAAGTCCACCTGGTTGCTGACCACACAGGTAAGGCTGGCATTATGCTGGCTCAGGGCAGGCTCACAGCCAGGGTCCAGGTGTTGGGGACAGATCCTGGTGTCCCTCTCTGCCTCAGCTCCTTAGGAAGGCTGTGGCTCTCCCTGGTCATGTTGAAGTCCTCTGTGGTCCCTGGGGCCCTGCCCTCCAGGGTGATGTTGCACCAGCCTGGTGTGATGGATGATGTCTTGGTCAGGATGTCAGGATGGAGCACAGGCTCTGGGACAAGAGGTGACAAACTAAAGGAATCTCACACATATGGGAAACATTTCGTGTTGTGTAGTGGTCCCATGAGTTCTACATTCTAGTTCTGAGAACCTGAGAACAACCTTGGTTAGTTGGCAAGAGGAATTCAGAAGGCAGATAGGATTAAGGTTGCTGATCACCTGGCAATTGAGAGATTATCCTGGATTATCCAGATGGGCCCAATATAATCACTAGAATTCTTAAAAGTGAAAGCAGGAGACAGAAGGAAGGTGAGAGGTTGCGATGTGAGAAGTTCTCGATCCACTATTGCTGGCTTTGAAGACAGAGAAAGGTGGCCACCAGTCAAGGAATTCCTTCAGTCATGAGCAGGTGAAAAAGCAAAAAAAAAATGAATTCTCCTCTGGCACTGCCACAGAGAACAGCCCTACCAACTCCTTCATTTTAGCCCAATGGGACCTGTTTTAGATTTATGACCTATGGCATGGTAGGTGATAAGTTTGTGTTATTTTAAAAATAATTTGTGGTAATTCTTTATATCAACATAGAAAACTATTACACAAATTAAATAATGTGAAACATGTATACAATTATTGCTTTGCCAAATTTTCCATTTTCTCCAAATTTCCATTTTTCTCTTTCAAAACACTGAAGTGATTTTCACCCTGTGTGAATCTCACTTCTACTTTTCATCTGTGGTGACCTCACTGACTCTCATTTCTGGAAAGAAAATGGAATCTGAAGATTGGCATCTGAATGGGATCCTGCATGATCGGAACCTATGAGACACTCTAGAGATAAAAGATGGAAGTGACCATGGGAAAGAGGGGAGGGTGTCACTACCATAGATGGTGAGGTGGAACACTTGGAGAAAGACTTTTCCCCAGTTAGGGTGACTTGAGCCTGGTACTGCCAACTGTCCTCAATTGCCACGTTCTCAGTCCTCAGGGACTTCATTCTGGACACATGGATCCTCTGCTGGAACTTGTCCTAGAGCCCAGTCCAGGTTGGAAATTTGGCCCCCCTGGGGACTCACAGTGTGAAGTCTGACTCAGGGCCAACGCACCACAAGACGTCCTCCAGTGCAGCTCCTAGGGCTACTCCTGGCTTCTTGATCACAGGAAGCAAGACAGAGCCTCCTCCGATCCCCTTTAGAGGAACATCATCTCCAAAATTCTTCATTACAGAGCCCTGTGCTCCAGAACTCTGGGTCACAGTGCTGCAAGCACCTAGGGCACTGAAAACAAGAGTTTTCTCCCTGAGAAAAATAAGAGAACTGCAGAACTTTTCATCTTAGTAAAGTTATCCAATACGTTCCTTTGATTCTAGGAACGAGCTTAGTATAATAAATCTGAAGCACTGCTAAGATGAAGTCCTGGTTCTAGTGGAGGGTAACCCCAAACAGGATCCTTAACCTGCCTCACCTCCAGTTTCCTGACCTGCCCCATGATGAGAGGACGAATCACAAGAGATTATAGCCCAGAAGCCCCTGCATGCTAAGTGCACAACTGTAGGAAACAGCTGTTAAAATGACCCCCAAAGGGGTCGCCCTCCCCCTGTCCACACCTTGTGTGAGTCCCTCCCTTGGAGGGTGGATGGCAAACCTAATGACTTGCTTCTGGAGAATTATATTTATTTGATCATGTTCCTCTTTCTTTAATGGGTTTCAAGTATTATATGTTCATATAGAAATATGTGAGTTATGGAGCTGTTTTCAAGTAAAACTTCCAACTGTGCCTTCTCTCAAAGGTGAGTGATGTTAACGATGTGTCGCCTTCTGACCTTTGCCTGGTTACTCACAAATATCATGACCCTGTCCCTGTCAACACAGGGCTATTTGAAGAGCATTTCAGCACTCCTGCTGACCTCCATAGGAATCTTCTTTGAACCTCTTCCTGCACTAATCAAGGATTAAAATAAAAATATTCTTTAACACCTCAGTCATCTATCACATGTAGTATTAATCTCATGTTTAAACATGCAATTTTGGTAAAACTATGGATGCTAAACATGCTCAATGACATCTGCAGCTCAAAGAAACAGACATAAGTTAAAGCTGTTGGGGTGAGGGGAACATAATGTGACAATGAGACCTGCTAGGAGGTAATATTTCAGTCTTGAGTGTGACACCTTTCAGGAATAATTTTGGCCAAAACAATATTTGTCCTACCTACAGCAGAATTGAAAGGAGGGGCTCACTACCTAGGACCAGGGAAAAAGAAGCTAGTGTTTTCTGCTAAACAGACAGGAACTGAAAGGTCTGGCTGAGGCTTTTACTAGTGGCTTTTCAGAGGCACAGTTGAACAGGCCTTCCTTTGTGTGGTTTGCAGACCACATTTACATACACTGTGGGGAGGGAGACGATGTCCTTCAGCTGGTGGTCTGGAGGCACTGTCCCCCAAGCCCCTCAATGGAGCAGAGACAGAGGAAGCAAAGGATCAGATGAAAGAGGCTGCAAAAGGAACATTCCCTTCTTCCTTTGGAGCTGAGCAAGTGGCCACAGAGACTGTCCGGGATCTCTTCTCTTGAGTAGCCTAAACAGTGTCAGTGGCTGTCAGTCCCTGTCAGGCTACAGAAGTAGGGGAGGACAGGATAGGTTACATAGAGCTGGGAACTAGACATAGCCAGAGGAGAGTCCTGTCTGAGTCTCAGCAATCTCAGAATGCTACATCTGGAGGAGCCTCAGAGATTATCTGTCTGAGGTCCTCTTACTACAGGAGAAGGAACACCCTAGGGAATGAACTTGTACTGGGTAACCCAGAACAGAGCCAGACCTGGAGTCTGGTTTCCTCTCTCAGCCCAGGGCTTACCTATAAAACACTGACCATGAGATCTTCCATCCTTTCCCTGCCCCCCCTGGAGCTCAGTAACTCCCTGCACTGCTGTCTGTTCCCACCAGGAACTAAGAAGTTGCTGAAGTCTCAGTATCAACTTTTCTCACCTAGGAAGGAAAATAAAGTACTTCAAGGGGCTTAGCAGAGCAGGGATTTCTGGCTATCTAAGTGTTAAACAACCAGGCTGACCAGACTCCTCACTTTCTGGAAAAAGAAACCAGGCTTCCAGGGAAGATCTGCCCAGAAGGTGGATGGTGAGCCCAGCTAGGAGGAAGATAAAGGAAGACAGAGAAAAGGAAAACAGCAAAAGTTCTCTGTTCTACAAAACATGCTTATCCTGATGATGAACAAAGAAATAAGCCAGGGAGCACATCGTAAATTACCAGATGGAGGTAAAAATTCATTTAAATCATATAAAATTTAAAACTCTGACATCAGTATAAAGTGTGGCTTATTTTTCTGACATCTCACACATCCCCACACTCATAACCAACATAGTACCCTTTCAGCTAAGGCATGACACCCACACTCCACGTCAGGGGCCATCTCCACGCTTCATGTCTCTGTCTGGAGCCCAGAATGCAAAGGCCTCTTCTCCTTCAGAGACCTTTTCTGTCTCCCCTGTGCCAGACATGGGATGGGCATTCAGTATAGGCTGTGTTGTTATGGTGAGGGATCTCTTCAAGTGAGGACTACTTTCAAGAAGCAGCTGCCTGTGTCTCTGGGATTATAGTGCGAGTCAAGCCATCTTCAGGCCCCATCTTCCCTTCCACACTTCCCCTTCCACACACACAACCACAAAGAGTGTAAGAGTTTAAAAATAATCAGGATAAATTCCTAGTCACTGCCCTCAGCACCACTCCTTCACCACCCATCCCTCTCCCCAGGTCCAGGGTGACCATGAACAGGGGACATTCCAGACACCAAAGACACATGCATCCAACTATGGAGCTTCAGGTTTTCCAAAAGGACACAGACGAATTTAGGGTTGATGTTCATTCCAAGGACAGCCTCTGACCAAACCCCACTGTGAGGGATCCACCAGACAATGGCAGGAACTGTCAGTACACCTGTGAGTCCCAAGCCAAGAGTGCCCTGTCCTCAGCCCTCTGCCCAGAAGGCAGGTATTTTATATGTCCTGCCTCTTCCCAAGAAGCTTCAGGTTGTCATGGCTTCCCTGCTAATGCAGCAGAAGTAGCCTCTCTCCCTGGTGAAGTTTTCCTTAATGCAGTCGAAGCTGTCCTAGCTCAGCGTTCCAGCCTTCTCTCCACAAAAGTCCATTTCATTCTTTTCCACCTCCCTGGAGCTGACCAAATATACTGCACTTGTAACTTATAACAGTCGTTTTCACTCTTTATTCCTCAAAGACATCAGAACCTGAATAGTCCCCCACTGGTCAGAGTTCAGCTATCTCAGCCACATCAAATTGCTTTCCTCCCCAGAGACACTGAGGTACTCACTGAGGAGGAGGCTGGTGAATCCCAAGAGTCTGGAGGCCCAGCAGGACCAGTCCTTGGAGCAGGGAGCAGAGCTGTCCGCCAGCCTATTCAACTCCTCCTGTAGGGAAAGAGGCCAGAGAGGAAGACAAGCTTGAGCAGAGCAGCCCTCACACACTCTTCCCACCCCAAGGTGAGGCTAGTGAGTTCCCACAGAGGAGACAACCCAGCAGGCCAGAGAAAGTCATCACCTCTTCCATCTCAACCCAGCACCTGCAGAGCTGTGCACACTCAGTGAGCAGTTGCAGGATAAATAAATGTGCCACCTCACTCTACGATGCTCCTGGCACTGTATGGGACCTGCCCCTCCCTGCAGGCACAGCCAACTGGTGTTGTCACACCAATCCTCCTTAAACATTTGCCTTCTTCCTGAGTTCATTTCTTTTCTTTACCCCAGGAGGCCTTCATCACCTGATCACCGGTTTCAACTTGTGCTCAGGCACAGAAGTCACCGTCTTCACAGCAAGGCTGGGCTAGAGCCCTTCAGGTATTGGTGACTTTCCTCTGTTCCTATCCTGTATAATAAGTCAAATTTATTTTCTCATTTTTTCAACTGCCTATGGTCTTAATAATAGTTTTTGGTAAAAACAAAGTTCTTTGTGGAGAGTGTGAACTCCCTACACCTCAGTGTAAATGTTGGCATTTACCTTGTGCTGGCACCATATATTTTCTCTTCTGCCACTAATGCCGGTCATCCTCTGTATATCTCAAGGCCAAACTCTAATCGAAACTGACAGACTTTTGGCTAGATTGAACCACGACTTTCCCTAAAGCCTCTGCCAGCCCTGCTCCTGCCATCTCAGAGGCACATGAGAAAGAACCGTATATTCCTTCTGGCCGCAGATCAGTTATCTCCAACTCACCACCTGCTGATGCTCAGACCCAGGCCTCTTCTCTCCAGACCTGGACACCCCACATATCCTAGAGCTTCCCCTTCCTGAAGGAGCAGCACCATCATCCTAACCCTGGGCAGTGCCTCCTTCCCCACCCAGTCTTCTCCCCTGTATATCCAGACATGAGACCCTCATGGCAGGATCTGCACAACCGGCCCCATCACTATGTTCTCAAGGTACTCAGGTCACTCTGTATTAAATCCATTTAATAAAAAAGGATGTGAAACTTGAGTCCCAGAGGGGTTATGTGACCTGTAACGTTACAACCCCACATGGGTCCCCTATGCTCCTAAGATCTAAATAAACTATTAACCTGTTATGTGTACTTTGGGACCCCAGTTCACAGCAAATAGGTTGTACCACATATAGCAAAGAGGCAGAAAAGATCCTATTTCTGATTTTTTGCCACAAATCCATACATTTCCCTTGGAACCCACAAGTAAACAGCAGCAGTTAGAAAACATGCCCTGCAATTCAGCCAAATTATTGACTATTCTGTGGAGTAGGGGAGAGGGAATTGGAGCACAGAATTCAACTCTCCATAGTTAAGAAACTAAGTTTCTGTCCAAATGTGGCAAACTTTTAAGGACTTTTTTCTTTGTAATTTTAAAAATAATTTTATTTGCCACTGAGAAATTGTAATTTTTCTTTGTACATATATCTATTGAAACCTTATCTGTATTATTTTTTTCTGTACCCATGATTTAAACAGTATTTCTCACACCATGATTATAAACACATTAACATATTTCCTTCTGTTTATTCTTTTGTTTTTAAATACAAATTTTTATTCTAATGATTTTTTAACTGTGATGTTCTCAAAAGACTCATCCATGTGTCCCACACCCAAACATTTACTCAGTAGATCAAGTTGGAGCCTGAGCAAGTGTCTCTGGAAATTCCTTTCTAAGGGATTCTGATGTGCAACAATAGGTAAGAGTTCTCGGCCATCTGGAATACACGTTGACACAAGTTCAAATTTACATTTGTTTCTAAGTTTATTTTTTCCCAACATTTAGTCTTCTAATCCAGTACCAAGAATTTAATTGCTCATCCATATACCCATAATTTCCAAATTTACATTTCCAGCTGAGACGACATGAGAGTTATAGGTCTAGAGTTTTTGAGCTCCATATTGCTAAACCAACTATCTATATAACAGCTCCTTTTCCATCTCTTACAACAGTCTGACACTCAATATGTTCACAATAGGACCCCTCAGCTACTCTTCTTCTAGTATCCCCACCTCAGTGACTGATCTCACATGTGCACTGTCATCCTTGACACTTACGTTTCCCACAAGTCTTCTCCATTTCATTTTCTAAAACTTTTTTAGATACATCCACTTTCTTCCATCGCTACTTCTTCCCCTCTAGTTCAATATATCATTTCTTAGCATCTTATCTTTAGTAGCAATAGCCAACTAACTTGGGTTTCCCACATATTCTTCCCACTTCCCACCTCATGGTGTATTATGTACACTGAAGCCAGAGTGATCTTTCTAGAAAGCACACATTGCCATGTACTCAGTTCTTCTTTTTTTTTTTTACTTTTAAGTTTTTTTATTTTGAAATTGTGGGGTACAATTTAGGGTTGGGTACACAAATATTCATCATGCAGTTACCCTTGTTGGTGAGGTCTACCCCCTCCCAGGCAGATTTCTACTACTGCCACTTCCACCTCCCTGTCGCCCCTCCTACCCACAGTTTCCCACTATGTCAAACCTTTTCTTACAGTCTTATAGTAGTTGTTCATGATCAACTGATGAGTGAGAACATGTGATACTCAGTTCTCTGTTTCTGTGAAAGATTGCTCAGTATTATAGACTCTAATTCCATTGAGGTTGCTGCAAAGTTCATGATTTTGTTCTTTATGGCTGCGTAATATTCCATTGTGTATATGTACCACATTTTCTTTCTCCAGTCCCCTTTTGATGGGTAGCATGGTTGTGATTTTTTGTTCTTGTCATTGTGAACAAGGCTGTGATGAACATACATGTGTAAGTATTGTTCTTATAGAATGATTTTAGTTCTTCTGGGTATTCCCAGTAGGGGGATTGTGGGGTCATATGAAAAGTCAATCTTAGAACTTTTAGGGATCACCACACTGATTTCCACAGAGCCCGTACTAGTTTACACTCCCACTAACAGTGTAAAAGTGTTCCCTTTTTGCCACACTCTCCAGCATCTGTTATTTTTTGAGTTATTGATGATGGCCATCATGACTGGAGTTAGATGGTATCTCAGTGTAGTTTTAATTTGCATCTCCTTGATGACTAGTGAGGCTGAACATTTTTTCATGTATCTGTTGGCTGCTCTTAAGTCCTCCTTTGAGAACTGTCTATTCATATCCTTTGCCCACTTTGTAATGGGTCATATGTTTTTTTCTTTTCAGCACATTTGAGTTCCTTGTAGATCCTAGATGCTAGGCCTTTGACAGAACTGGAGTTGACAAATATTTTTTCCCAGTCTGTGGACTGTCTCCCTGCTCTCTTGATGGTTTCTTTGGCCTTGCAGAAGCTTGTCAGTTTGATGAGGTCCCATTTGTCAAACTTATCTCTTATGGCATGGGCATTTATGGTTTTGCTCAGGAATTGGTTGCCAGTTCCAACTTCCATAAGGGTGTCTCCTGCATCTTCTAAGGTTCTTATAGTTTGAGGTTTTATGTTTAGGTCTCTGATTCATTTAGAATTAATTTTTGTGTATGGGAAAATGCAGGGGTCCTGTTTCAATCTTCTGCATGTGGTCAGCCACTTTTCCCAGCATCATTTACTAAATAGGTTCTCATCTCCCCAGTGGTAGGTGGTGGAGGCTTTGTCGAAGATGAGTTGGTTGAGAAATTGAGGATTTTACTTCTGGAATCTCAATTCTATTCCACTGGTCTATGTGTCTATTCTTGTACTGATACCAGACTGTTTTGATTATTGTAGTTTTATAATAAAGTTGAAAGTCTGGGAGTATGATACCTTCTTCTTTTTGTTTGTTTGTTTTTTGCTGAGGATTGTTTTGGTTATTCTATATGAATTCCTGTATTGTTGTTTCTAGGTTTGAGAAGAATGTTGCTGGTAAGTTGATGAGTATTGCATTAAATCTGTAGATTGCCTTAGGTAAAATGGACATATTAACAATGTTGATTCTTCCAGTCCATGAGCATGGAATATTTTTCCACTTGTTTAGGCCATCTTTGGTTTCTTTGAGAAGTGTTTTGTAGTTTTCATTGCAAAGATCTTTCACATTTCTGGTTAGGAAGTTGCCAAGGTATTACATTTTTGTGTGTGTGACTATTATAAATGGAATTGTGCTTTTTATTTGGGTTTCTGTTTGCTTGTTTTTGGTGTATAGAAATGCAATTGTCTTTTACACATTTATTTTATACCCTGAGACTTTTCCAAAGTTCTTTATCAGTGCAAGGAGGCCTTTGACGGATTCTCTTGGGTTTTCAAGGTATAGAATCATGTCGTTTGCAAAGAGAGGCAACTTGACTTCCTCTTTTCCTATTTGGATACCCCTGATCGCTTTCTCTCCTCTGATTGCTCTACCTAGAACTTCCAAAACTATGCTGAACAGGAGGGACGAGAGTGGGCATTCTTGTCTTGTTCCATTTTTCAGGGGAAATGGTTTCTGTTTCTGTCTGTTTAGCAGTATGCAGGCTGTGGGTTTCTCGTAGATGGCTCTTAATATTTTAAGATATGTTCCATCTATGCCTAGGTGTTCAAAGGTTTTTATCAGGAAGGGATGCTGTACTTTATCAAAAACTTTTTCTGCAGCTAATGATAAAACCATGTGGTTTTTATTTTTACATCTGTTGATGTATTTAATTACATTTATGGTCTTATGAGTTTTGAACCAAACCTGTATCACAGGGATGAAGCCTACTTGATCATGGTGAATGATTTTTGAGATGCGTTGTTGAAAACAGTTTGCTACGATCTTCTTGAGAATTTTAACATCTATGTTCATCAAGGATATTAACCTGTGGTTTCCTTTCTTTGTTCGGGTTTACCTGGCTTGGGTATCAATGTGATATTAACTCCATAAATTGGTTTGGAGAGAGTTCCATCATTCTCAATTGCCTGGAATACTTTCAGTCGGATTGGTATCAGTATCTCCTTGTATGCTTTGTAGAATTCTGCTGGAAAGTCATCTGGTCCAGGGATTTTGTAGGTAGTTTTCTTATGACATAGTCAATTTCCTGGATTGTTACTGGTCTATTATAGTCTTGATTTCTTCTTGTGTGATGTCAGAAAGTCCTCCATTTCCTTTAGGTTTTTGAGTTTGTTTCCATATGTGTGTACATAGCAGTTTCTGAAAATCTTTTGTATTTCTTCAGGGTCTGATGTGACTTCAACTTTTGTGTTTCTGATTGAGTTTATTGGGGTTTTTTCTCTCTTTTTCTTGGTCAGTCTAGCTAGGGGACCACCAATCTTGTTTATCCTTTCCAAGAATCAGCTTTTTGTTTCATTGATTTTTTGTATTATATTTTTGTCTTTTAAGTCCTAGATTTGGACTTTTATTTTGGTGATCTGGAGTCTTCTGCTGAAGTTAGGGTTTTGATGGTCTTGCATTTCCAGCTTCCTTAGGTGACTTTTTAGACTATTAATGTGTGATCTTTCCAATTTTCTCATATGCCTTTGGAGATATATGAATTCCCCTCATATTATTGCTTTCCTGGCATCCCAGATGTTTGGTAAGATGTTTCTTCCTTTTCATTTGTTTCTCGGTGACTTTTAATCTCTGTTATGATATCCATGTTGACCCAGGAGTTACTTGGCATCATCCTGTTTTTATTGCTTGTGCGTTTTGGGGGACTTATTGGTGTTTTTATTTTTAGTCCACTGTGGTCTGAGAAGGTGCATGGCAAAATTTCAATCTTATAAAATTTGTTTATGCTTGATTTGTGGCCAAGGATGTGGTCTATCTTACAGTACGTTCCATGTGGTGATGAGTATAATGTATATTCTGTGGTCATCGGGTGGAGTGTTCTATAGGTGTCAATTAAGTTCATTTGGTCAAGAGTCACATTGAGGTTCTGGATCTCCTTGCTGATTTTTTGTACTGATGATCTGTCTAGGGTGTGAGTGGAGTATTAAAATCCCCAGCTCTGAAAATTTTAGTCAATATCTTTTTTAAGTGTCCCTAGAAGCTGCTTTATGAAAGTTGGTGCTCCTATTTTGGGTGCACAGATGTTTAGAATGGATATTTCTTGTTGATGAATTGAACCTTTTATCATTATATAGTGACCTTCTGTATCTTTTTGAATTTTTGATAGCTTAAAGGGTATTTTTTCTGAAAGTTAGTTTGCAACTCCTGCTTTCTTTTGTGTTCCATTCACCTGAAATTTTGCTTCCCATCCTCTTACTTTGAGCCTGTGAATGTCCTTTCTGGTGAGATGGGTCTCTTGGAGACAATGTATTGTTGCCTCATGATATTTTATCCATTTTGCCATTCTGTGTCTTTTTAATGATACATTTAGTCCATTCGCATACAGGCTAATTATTGAAATGTGAGAGTTTATCCCTGTCATGGGGTTCTTATAGAATTGTTTTTGTTCCTGTTTGTTTGTTGTCTTTCTTTTGATTTTGGGGTCAATTCATGTGTGTTTGCAAACTTTTTCCTGCACTCTTATGAAGCATGTTGTTTTCTTTTTTCTTTTTTTTTCTTCTGTGTTTAATACTTTCTTTTTTTTTTTTTTTTTGAGTTGGAGTCTCACTCTGTCACCCAGACTGGAGTGCAATGGCTGCTCCCAGCGATCCTTCCACCTCAGCCTTCCGAGTAGCTGGAATTACAAGCATGCGCCACCACACCCGGCTGAATTTTTAAAATTATTTTAGAGATGAGATCTCGCTGCCCAGGCAGGTCTCGAACCCGTGGGTTCAGGCAATTCACTCACCTCAGCCTCCCAAAGGTGCAGGATTACGGGCTGAGCCACCGAGCCCAGCTTTAATACTTTCTTAAGTGTTTCTTGTAGAACTGGTCTAGAGGCAGTATAAGTTCTTAAGGATTGAATGTCTGGGAAAGATTTTAATTCTCCCTCACTGATGAAGTTTAGCTTAGTTGGGTAGGTTATTCTTGGCTGAAATTGTTTATCTTTGAGAACTTTGAGGATTGGGCTCCAAGCTCTTCTAGTCTGAAGTGTTTCTGTACATAAATCTGCTACTATTCTAATTGGTCTTCCGCAGTAGGTAGTCTGACCTTTTTCTCTTGCTGCCTTTAGGATTTTTTCTTTTATACCTACTTTGTTTAGGTGAATTACTATGTGTCTAGGAATTGGTCTTCTCATTTGTTGTCTTGCAGGAGTTCTCTGAATCTCTTGTGTTTGAATGGTTGTATCACCAATGAGATGAGGAAAGTTTTATTGAATAATTTTATAAAGTGTTTGTTCCAGGGTGGTCTCTGTCTCTCTTTATGCCTCAGAAAGTACAATTACTCTTAAGTTTGGCCTCTTAAAGTAATCGCTCATCTCTTGAAGGTTTTGTTCTGTCTTTTAAAACTTCTTTTCTATGTCTTTGACAGTTTAAGTTAGTTCTGTATTTTGATCCCCAAAGAGATTCTTTCTTCTGAGATTCCTTTTCTGCTTGGCTAATTCTTCTTTCCATGCTTACTAGTTTGCTATTTATTTCATTCATAGCTTTCTTTAGTGCTGTTATCTCAGTTATCAACTCCTTCCTGTTTTCCTCTTGTCTCTCCTCAATTATTTAAATCTCTCTGTTAATGTCTTGATATCTGGGATTTTAGTTTGAGACCAGTCATTCTGGAGGCTCTTCATTGTTTGCATTCTGAAGTCTGTTTTCTCAAAGTTTGACCTCCCAGGGGTCTGTGTGACCCATGTTTCTCTTTTGGCTTTTCTTCATTTGTGTAGCTTTTCCTCCCCTCCACATTTTCCCCCTCTTCTTTATTCTGTTGTTCAGGGATGTTGTGGTTGCTTTTACTTCTATTTGCTCAATCTCCTATTCTTCCTTATGTGGATCCTCTGGCTTTGTTTACTTCTGAAACTGGACTGTGAGTTGGGAGCTGTGCTTTTTGCAGTCTTGTGATTTAATTGATGGGGGAGCTGTAATGCAAAATATATCTGAAGATTCCAGTATCTACTGACAGGTGTATGGGCACCCTGGAAACCACTTCCCACTGCTTTACAATCTATCAATGCATTGGGGTAAAGATTTGCTCCTGGAAGCAAAATAAGTTAAGAAAAAGGAAAATAATGGTAGAAGGAAGGGGGGTCAAGAGGAAGGTGGAGTGAGAAAAAAGTAAGAGGGAAAACAGACAGATGTACAAAAACAAATGAAAAGATACACAGAGACAGAGAAGAATAAATTTTTTTAAAAACCTAAAACATGCAGTTAATCATACAAACACACAGTCCAACATAAACCTGCCTATTAATATACTTTTCCCATACTCAAACAGAAAGTCTAAAGAATAGAAAGAAGAAAGAAAAAAATCAGTAAAATGACAGAAACAAAGCAAGTATGAAAATGTTATCAAAACTAGAAAGGGGGGGAATAACCCTAAAACTGAAAGCAAACAAGAATGAGCCAAACAATCAAAAAACCAAAATAAAAGCAAGGAAACAGACTGACTCTGAGGTCATTCCCGTAAGTCCAATGTCCTTTCATCTCTGATCTCTAGCCCCTTCCCTCTGCTCTCAACACATGCAGATAGGGTTGCTCACAACTTGGGCCCGATGCTGCAGGCCTAGTTTGGAAGGAGGGTGGATCCATCTGACCTCACTCGGCTTGCTGCCTGTCAGGTCTACTACTCTGATCTGACCTGTCTGTGCATGATCCAGCATGGGGGAGAGGCTTCTGTCTCTCCCTGTTTGATGAGATTACCTTAAGCCCCAAGTTGCAGGCTCGGCGGAGCTGGGTAAAACTTGGTGGGGCAATGCACATCTCTGCCTGGTCCTGGGACAGAGAAAATGATTGTGATGCGCATCTCCCTACTGGTATGGACTCCTTTCTGGCTTTTCCTGATTCTCTCTCTCCACTGATCAGATCCGGAGCTTCAACTGATCCGCTATAACAGGTGATGGTATGGGCCCAGCTCCAGGCAATGAGAATCAGCTGGATTTGGTAGGCTTTTCTCAGGCATGTTCCCACAAGCAGCAAATGATCCTGTGCATGATATTGCCAGCCGCACTCCAATCTTAGGGCAGTGGGGGCTTGCAGTCACCCTTAGAGTGGGGACCCAGGTGTATGAACCCAAGTATTCCCTCAGACGGACTTTCACTCCCCCACCAGTGCATGCCCATTCACAGAGTCTCTGGGGACACTTGCTTCTGCAGAGACTCCCACAGACTGACCTATCTCCGTACTGAGTTCTTAGTGATTCCAATTTGCTTGTTTACCATGTCCTGCCATGCCCTGCAAAGCTGCCCTGTCCATCACCCAGTTCCATGGCTTCCTGTCCTCTGTCACATTCCTTGATTACAATCATAATGGACTCCATTTAGTTTCTCAAATGTGTATTTTTTCATTCCATCAGGAATTTGGCTGCCCCTGGAAAGCTCTTTTCCCTCTTTCCATGATTAATTATACTAATACTCTTCAATGTCAGCTAAAACATTCTATCATAGAAAAACTTCCTTAATCCCCAACCTTAAGTAAAAGTCCCATGTTAGATAGGCTCATAGACTGAGGGGGATCCAAGATGACCACTGTGGAGCTGCCATCCAATATTGCTCTTATAAAGCAAGGTAGAGAGTAGGGACCAAACCGCTGATCTACAGAGACATCTTACAAACTTTTGGACAGGTGAAGCACCCTGCAACCAGCAAAGGTCTCTTTGAATACATAGAGACCAGAAAATGATCATCGACATGTGAATCCAGGAACCCCATGTCCCGTCATACACCTCACCTACACAGGAACTGAAGCCTTTCCTGCTGAACAAAAGTGGGTGAGTGTACCTAAAATTTGGGTTTGTTCACCCAGCAATGCACAAGTTGTTGATCCAACACAGAAGGAGTTCTGGTCAGGAAAAGATGCAGATAATTGGAACTCAAGTGGAACAGGGGGGGAAAAAACCACCCTTGCTGGGTCAGCAGCTGTGAGCACAACTTCTGCCATTGGAGATTGACAGTTGACTCCCAGGCAAGGAAAGCCTACCTGCAGGCTTTCTCACAAATTCCCAGCCTGTCTTTCCTGCCAGATCAGAAAGAATCACCTCCAAACCCTGCTTGCCTACAGGGTGGATTCCTTACCTCCTCTCCCCCATGGCTGGGGAATCATTGTTTTTCAAGAGCAGAGCAGAGTGTGTACTTGAACAGGGAGGGGGTGACAGAACCCTTGGAAAGGATTCTGTGTTGCAAACCACAGACAGCAGAATGGGGACCTATCCTCCCAACCATTCTCCACAGGGTGCTAGTAGTAGGGCCTGAAAAATAACCTGACTTGATTAGCAGTGGGAGAGAAAGCCTACAGTTAAGAGACCAGCCACAGGGTGGAACAAGGAGCAGAAGTGATTGCCCCTCCTTTTCTCACTAAGTGATCTATACTGATACTGAACCACAGAAAGGACTAGAACAAAAAGTCAGTGATTACCTTCACAGTGACAAAATGAAAATGATTTACAGAAAGGGTAGAGAAGCTTATAGCAAATGAGGACAAATCAATGAAAAAATATAGGTAACCCTCAGAGTACTAAAGAGGCAGCACATGAAAAGCAAGATCAGAGCACAAACAGTAGAAAACTCCCAAATGACCTATCCCAGAGGAGACTTGATGATGGAAATAAACAGAAAGAACAAAGAAAAACTAGAAGCAAAATTCACCAAAGTCATACCGGAAGTGAAAGCAAAATTGGCCAATTTTTTAAAAACCTATTGTGAAATAGTGAAAATGAAGAATTTCATCTTGGAAATTAAAAACATAGTAACAAGCCTAGAAGTAGGATTCACCAGAAAGAGGAAAGAATCTCAAAGTTTGAAGACCAAAATATGGAAATAACTCACTCTGTCAAAAACATAGGAGGGAAAAAAATCTCAAAAAGAAAGGACAAAACCTGTGAGAGATATGGGACAATGGCAAGAAATCATATTATGCCTCATTAGTATCCCTGAAGCAGAAAGGGAAACTGAGAACACCATAGAACAAATATTCCATGAGGTCCTCCAAGAAAACTCTCTGCATCTCGCTAAAAAAGAAGCCATTCAAACATAAAAGATTCAGAGATCCTCTGCAAAGTAACACATGAGAAGACTATCCTCAAGATGCATAGTAATTTGCCTCCACAAAATAAGAATGAAATTTTGAAAAACCTAAAGGCAGCAAGAGAGAAAGGTCAGACTATCTACCAGGGAAGACCCAAGAGAATCACCTCAGACTTGTCTGCAGAAACACCATAAGCCTGAAGGGATGAGAGTCCAATTGTTAACATTCTTAAAGATAAGTCATTCCAGTCAATATTTTTATATCTCATAAATCTAAGTTTCATCGAGACAGAGGAATAAAATCCTTCCTAGTCATCCAATCCCCAAGAGAATATGCTATATTCAGACCAACCATTCATGAAATGCTTAAGAATATGTTGAACACACACACACACACACACACACACACACACAAAGGCAATACCCATCACAAAAGTATAAACAAGCACAGAGTCAACAGAGCATACAGAGCACTCACAGAAATAAAAATACACACACATATAAATACAAAAGGAAAAAGCAACCCTCTAAGAGCCCTATGACAGGGATAAACTCACTTTTCAATAATCAGTTTGAACATAAATGAACTCAGTATTCCAATGAAGATATATAAAGTGACAAGTTGGATTAAAAAACATGATACAACAGTCTTCTGCTTCCAGGAAGCCCATCACACTGCAAAGGACATCAACAGACTCAAAGTTTGAGACTGGAAAGTGGTCTTTCAGGCAAATGGAAAACAAAAGAAGGCAAGAGTAGCTATTCTGATATCAGAAAAAGAAGCTGCCAACCATCAAAAGTTTAAAAGGACATGGAATGATAAAAGGCTCAACCCCCCAGTAAGAAGTATCTATCTTAAGCATATAGATACCACAAGAGCACCAAGTTTTATAAAACAATGACTAAGTAAACTAAAAGAGGACATTGACTCACACAATCATAGTTGGAGACCTTGGTACCCCACTAACAGTTCTGGATAGATAAGGCAAAAAACCAACAAGGAGATCACAATTTAGGTCAACACTTGAACAAATGGATTTAATAGATGTCTACGGAACACTTCACCCAACATCTACAGAGTATACTTTCTACTCATCAGCACATGGAGCGTATTCCAAGATTGATCACATTCTTGGACATAAATTTAGTGTGAACAAATTTCAAAAGTTTAAAATAATATTACATATCTTCTCAGATCACAGAGAAGTAAAAATATATAACACCACCCATA
>NW_007232741.1:0-6882 GCF_000164805.1 Carlito syrichta | reverse complement strand
GAGAAGCTGCATGGGAAAATTTCAATCTTATGGAAATTTGGTCATGCTTGATTTATGGCCAAGGATGTGGTCTATCTTAGAGTACATTCCATGCGGTGATGAGTATAATGTATATTCTGTGGTCGCTGGGTGGAGTGTTCTATAGGTATCAATTAAGTTCATTTGGTCAAGAGTCACATTGAGGTTCTGGATCTCCTTGCTGATTTTTTGTCCTGATGATCTGTCTAGGGTGTGAGTGAAGTATTAAAATCCCCAGCTCTGAAAGTTTTAGTCAATATCTTTTTTAAGCATCCCTAGAAGCTGCTTTATGAAAGTCGGTGCTCCTATGTTGGGTGCATATATGTTTAGAATGGATATTTCTTATTGATGAATTGAACCTTTTATCATTATATAGTGACATTCTGTATCTTTTTGAATTTTTGATAGCTTAAAGGGTATTTTTTCAGAAAGTTAGTTTGCAACTCCTGCTTTCTTTTGTGTTCCATTCACCTGAAATTTTGCTTCCCATCCTCTTACTTTGAGCCTGTGAATGTCCTTTCTGGTGAGATGGGTATCTTGGAGACAATATATTGTTGCCTCATGATATTTTAACCATTTTGCCATTCTGGGTCTTTTTAATGATGCATTTAGTCCATTCACATACAGTCTAATTATTGAAATGTGAGAGTTTATCCCTTTCATGGGGTTCTTACAGAATTGTTGTTGTTCCTGTTTGTTGTCTTTCTTTTGATTTTAGGGTTGATTCATGTGTGTTTGCAAACTTTTTCCTGCACTCTTGTGAAGAATGTTGTTGTTCTTTTTTCCCCTTTCTTCTGTGTTTAATACTTTCTTAAGTGTTTCTTGTAGAACTGGTCTAGAGGCAGTATAAGTTCTTAAGGATTGAATGTCTGGGAAAGATTTTAATTCTCCCTCGCTGATGAAGTTTAGCTTAGCTGGGTAGGTTATTCTTGGCTGAAATTGTTTATCTTTGAGAACTTTGAAGATTGGGCTCCAAGTTCTCCTAGCCTGAAGTGTTGCTCCATACATAAATCTGCTACTATTCTAATTGGTCCTCCCCAGTAGATAGTCTGACCCTTTTCTCTTGCTGCCTTTAGGATTTTTTCTTTTATACCTACTTTGTTTAGGCGAGTTACTATGTGTCTAGGAATTGGTCTTCTCATTTGTTGCAGGAGTTCTCTGAATCTCTTGTGCTTGAATGGTTGTATCACCGATGAGATGAGGAAAGTTTTATTGACTAATTTTATAAAGTGTTTGTTCCAGGGTGATCTCTGTCTCTCTTTCTGCCTCAGGAAGTACAATTACTCTTAGGTTTGGCCTCTTAAAGTAATCGCTCATCTCTTGAAGGTTTTGTTCTGTCTTTTAAAGCTTCTTTTCTATGTTTTTGACAGTTTAGGTTAGTTCTATATTTTGATCCCCAAGCTCTGAGATTCTTTCTTCTGCTTAGCTAATTCTTCTTTCCATGCTTACTAGTTTGTTATTTATTTCATTCATAGCTTTCTTTACTGCTGTTATCTCAGTTATCAACTCCTTCCTGTTTTCCTCTTGTCTCTCCTCAATTATTTAAATTTCTCTGTTAATGTCTTGATATCTGGGTTTTTAGTTTGAGACCAGTCATTCTGGAGGCTCTTCATTGTTTGCATTCTGAAGTCTGTTTTCTCAAAGTTTGAGCTCCCAGGGGCCTGTGTGAGACCCATATTCCTCTTTTGGTTTTTCTTCATTTGTGTAGCTTTTCCTCCCCTCCACATTTTCCCCCTCTTCTTTATTCTGTTGTTCAGGGATGGTGTGGTTGCTTTTACTTCTGTTTGCTCAATCTCCTATTCTGCCTTATGTGGATCCTCTGGCTTTGTTTACTTCTGAAACTGGACTGTGGGTTGGGAGCTGTACTTTTTGCAGTCTTGAGATTTAATCGATGGGGGAGCTGTAATGCAAAATATATCTGAAGATTCCAGTATCCACTGACAGGTGTGTGGGCACCCTGTAAACCACTTCCCACTGCCTTACAATCTATCGATGCATTGGGGTAAAGATTTGCTCCTGGAAGCAAAATAAGTTAAGAAAAAGGAAAACAATAGTAGAAGGAAGGGGGGGTCAAGAGGAAGGTGGAGTGAGAGCAAAGTAAGAGAGAAAATAGACAGATGTACAAAAACAAATGAAAAGATACACAGAGACAGAGAAGAATAATTTTTTTAAAAAACCTAAAACATGCAGGTAATCATACAAACACACAGTCCAACATAAACCTGCCTATTAATACACTCTTCCCATACTCAAACAGGAAGTCTAAAGAATAGAAAGAAGAAAGAAAAAATCAGTAAAATGACAGAAACAAAGCAAGTATGAAAATGTTATCAAAACCAGAAAGAGGAGGAAAATAACCCTAAAACTGAAATCAAACAAGAATGAGCCAAACAGTCAAAAAATAAAAATAAAAGCAAGGAAACAGACTGACTCTGAGGTCATTCCCGTAAGTCTGATGTCCTTTCAGCTCTGATCTCTAGCCCCTTCCCTCTGCTCTCAACACAGGCAGATAGGGTTGTTCACAGCTTGGGTTCGATGCCATAGGCCTAGTTGGGAAGGAAGGTGGACCCATCTGACCTCACTCAGCTTGCTGCCTGTCAGGTCTACTATTCTGATCTGACCTGTCTGTGTATGATCCAGCATGTGGGAGAGGCTTCTGTCTCTCCCTGTTTGATGAGATTACCTTAAGCCCCAAGTTGCAGGCTCAGTGGAGCTGGGTAAAACTTGGCAGGGCAATGCACATCTCTGCCTGGTCCTGGGACAGAGAAAATGATGGTAGAGGGCATCTCCCTACTGGGCATGAACTCCTCTCTGGCTTTTCCCGATTCTCTCTCTACACTGATCAGATCTGGAGCTCCAACTGATCCACTATAATGGGTGATGGTACGGGCCCAGCTCCAGGCAATGAGAATCAACTGGATTTGGTAGACTTTTCTCAGGCATGTTCCTGCAAGCAGCAAACGATCCTGTGCATGATATTGCCAGCCACACTCCAATCTTAGGGCAGTGGGGGCTTGCAGTCACCTTTAGAGGGGGGACCCAGGTGCATGAACCCAAGTATCCCCTCAGACAGACTTTCACTCCCCCACCAGTGTATGACCATTCACAGAGTCTCTGTGGACACTTGCTTCTGCAGAGACTCCCACAGACTGACCTGTCTCCGTACTGAGTTCTTAGTGATTCCAATTTGCTTGTTTACCATATCCTGCAATGCCCTGCAAAGCTGCCCTGCCCACCACCCAGTTCCATGGCTTCCTGTCCTCTGTCACATTCCCTGATTGCAATCATAATAGGTTCCATTTAGTTTCTCAAATGTGTATTTTCACCTTCCATAGGGAATTTGGCTGCCCCTGGAAAGCTCTTTTCCCTCTTTCCATGATTAATTATACTAATACTCTTCAATGTCAGCTAAAACATTCTATCATAGAAAACCTTCCTTAATCCCCAACCTTAAGTAAAAGTCCCCTGTTAGATAGGCTCATAGAGTGAGGAGGATTCAAGATGGCCACTGTGGAGCTGCAGTACAACATTGCTCTTATAAAGCAAGGTAGAGAGTAGGGACCAAACCACTGATCTACAGAGACACTCTAAGAGGTGAAGCACTCTGCAACCAGCAAAGGTCTCTTTGAACACATAGAGACCAGGAAATGATGGTTGACATAAGAATCCAGGAACCCCATGTCCCGCCATACACCTCACCCACACAGGAACTGAAACCTTTCCTGCTGAATAAAAGTGGGTGAGTGTACCTAAAATTTGGGTCTGTTCACCCAACAATTCACAAGTTGTTGATCCAACACAGAAGGAGTTCTGGTCAGGAAAAGATGCAGATAATTGGAACCCAAGTGGAACAGGGGGGAAATAAAACCAGCCTTGCTGGGTCAGCAGCTGTGAGCGCAACTTCAGCCATTGGAGATTGACAGGTGACTCCCAAGCAAGGAAAACTTACCTGCAGGCTTTCTCACAAATTCCCAGCCTGTCTTTCCTGCCGGATCAGAAAGAATCACCTCCAAACCCTGCTTGCCTACAGGGTGGATTCCCCACCTCCTCTCCCCCATGGCTGGGGAATCATTCTTTTTCAAGAGCAGAGCAGAGTGTGTACTTTAACAGGGAGTGGAGTGACAGAACCCTTGGAAAGGATTCTGTGTTGCAAACCACAGACAGCAGAATGGGGACTTATCCTCCCAACCATTCTCCACAGGGTGCTAGTAGCAGGGCCTAAAAAATAACCTGACTTGATTAGCAGTGGGAGAGAAAGTCTACAGTTAAGAAACCAGCCACAGGGTGGAACAAGGAGCAGAAGTGATTGCCCCTCCTTTTCTCACTGAGTGATCTATACTGATACTGAACCACAGAAAGGGCTAGAACAAAGAGTCAGTGATTACCTTCAGAGTAACAAAATGAAAATGATTTGTAGAAAGGGAAGGGAAGCCTATAACAAATTGAGGAAAAATCAATGAAAAAATATAGGTAACCCTCAGAGTACTAAAGAGACAGCACACGCATAGCAAGATCAGAGCATAAACAGTAGAAAACTCCCAAATGACCTATCCCAGAGAACAGTCATAGAAATCAGAGACTTGATGACTGAAATAAACAGAAAGCACAAAGAAAAACTAGAAGCAAAATTCACCAAAGTCATACCAGAAGTGAAAGCAAAATTGGCCAATTTTTCAAAAACCTATTGTGAAATAGTGAAAATGAAGAATTTCATCTTGGAAATTAAAAACATAGTTAACAAGCCTAGAAGTAGGATTCACCAGAAAGAGGAAAGATTTTCAAAGTTTGAAGACCAAAATATGGAACTAACTCACTCTGTCAAAAACATAGGAGGGAAAAAAATCTCAAAAAGCAAGGACAAAACCTGTGAGAGATATGGGACAATGGCAAGAAGTCATATTATGCCTCATTAGTATCCCTGAAGCAGAAAGGGAAACTGAGAACACCATGGAATAAGCATTCCATGAGGTTCTCCAAGAAAACTCTCTACATCTTGCTAAAAAAGAAGCCATTCAAACATAAAAGATTCAGAGATCCTCTGCAAAGTAACACATGAGAACACTATCCTCAATATGCATAGTAATTTGCCTCCACAAAATAAGAATGAAATTTTGAAAAACCTAAAGGCAGCAAGAGAGAAAGGTCAGATTATCTACCAGGGAAGACCCAAGAGAATCATCCCAGACTTGTCTGCAGAAACAGCATGAGCCTGAAGGGATGAGAGTCCAATTGTTAACATTCTTAAAGATAAGCCATTCCAGCCAATATTTTTCTATCTCATAAATCTAAGCTTCATCAAGACAGAGGAATAAAATCCTTCCTAGTCATCCAATCCCCAAGAGAATATGCTATATTCAGACCAACCATTCATGAAATGCTTAAGAATATGTTGAACACACACACACACACACACACACACACACACACACACACACACACACACAAAGGCAATACCCATCACAAAACAAGCACAGAGTCAACAGAGCATACAGAGCACTCACAGAAATAAAAATACACACACATATAAATACAAAAGGAAAAAGCAACCCTCTAAGAGCCCTATGACAGGGATAAACTCACTTTTCAATAATCAGTTTGAACATAAATGAACTCAGTGTTCCAATGAAGATATATAAAGTGACAAGTTGGATTAAAAAACATGATACAACAGTCTTCTGCTTCCAGGAAGCCCATCACACTGCAAAGGACATCAACAGACTCAAAGTTTGAGACTGGAAAGTGGTCTTTCAGGCAAATGGAAAACAAAAGAAGGCAAGAGTAGCTATTCTGATATCAGAAAAAGAAGCTGCCAACCATCAAAAGTTTAAAAGGACATGGAATGATAAAAGGCTCAACCCCCCAGTAAGAAGTATCTATCTTAAGCATATAGATACCACAAGAGCACCAAGTTTTATAAAACAATGACTAAGTAAACTAAAAGAGGACATTGACTCACACAATCATAGTTGGAGACCTTGGTACCCCACTAACAGTTCTGGATAGATAAGGCAAAAAACCAACAAGGAGATCACAATTTAGGTCAACACTTGAACAAATGGATTTAATAGATGTCTACGGAACACTTCACCCAACATCTACAGAGTATACTTTCTACTCATCAGCACATGGAGCGTATTCCAAGATTGATCACATTCTTGGACATAAATTTAGTGTGAACAAATTTCAAAAGTTTAAAATAATATTACATATCTTCTCAGATCACAGAGAAGTAAAAATATATAACACCACCCATAAGATCTCCCCTAAAACATACAAAGATATGGACATTAAACAAAAAAGTTGTTGAACAACTTCTGGGTCAAAAAAAATCAATAACAGAAAGCAAGACAAAAATAAAAAGATTTCTGGAAACAAATGAAAACAAGGAAACATTTTGTCAGAATATCTGGGATGCCATAAAAGCAGTTCTAAGAAGAAAATCCATAGCATTGCCCATACTTATCAAGAAAACAGAAAAAATGCAAAACAACAAACAGCCTAATGTCACATCTAAAAGAGCTGAAAGGAAAATTACCAAAATCCTAACTTTACCAGAAGAATCCAGAGAAAGAATTGCCAATGACAGTCTTTTAGATTAACATTAAAAAATTTGAAAATAAGTATCTATTTCTTTCACAATCAGAAAAGTCCATTTAAATATAATTAAAAGATTAAAAAATAAGTAAGAAAATTTTACAGATGATTTTGTAGAGTTTAAAACTTATTAGCACAGAACATGAGAAGACCACTGAAGCCCATGTGTCTTGTAACTCATGATCCTAAAACCCTGGCTCCTCTGTCTTGTTGTGCCATCTTGAGTTTGGTTCACCATACCACACCCTATTCAGCAGAGAAAGAGAGACA
>NW_007232740.1:69928-112734 GCF_000164805.1 Carlito syrichta | reverse complement strand
TACCCTTAACTGTACCCCACAAAACCATAATAAAAACTACTGATTAATGAAAAGAAAAAATCAGTGAACGCTGCAATACTATCATATGCAAGTTGGAAATTTCCCAGTCATTCAAGGAAGAATATAGAAGTTACTTTCAATAGATATACAGAAGTCAACTACATTCCATGGAATATTGCCTATTCTACCTGTGTTATATTGTTATAAATAATAAATAAATCGTTCTGAATATATCCTGAATATTAATGTGTTACAAAGTGTGAGGAAGCTATACAGTCAAGAGCATGAATAAATAAAGGGGAAATTGATAAAACAGCATGCAGACAGTTGGTATTAGCAGAGAAAATAAATAAATATTTCTGTCTTTAATGTTGCTTGTTTTTGAGGGGTGTGTGACCTTCAGAAATAAACAATAGATGCATAAAATTAAATCACATCTTATCAAAAATATTTTAATAATAAATGAAGAAAAGTAGGAATTATGTAAATTCAATGTAATGAATAACTGGAGACAATGATCATGGGAGATATCAAGCAGGAAGGAAAATTCCAGAGAATATTGGGACTGCTTGACTCCTGCTTAATATTTCCAACACTCAGTCAATATTTCCTTTTTCTGAGAATGACTCCGTTTCCTTTTTCATATTCAATATTTTTGTTTAAACAACTGTAATACATATTTCTTCATGCATCCATTCTCATCACTTGCACTTTATGACGTTGTGTCTTTCTATTTGCTCTATCCCATATTAATGAAAAGACATTATGTGTCTGATGGTTGATTTTTCATTATTGTTTGATTTTATGTATTATTTTACCTGTTTAGCAATATATCTTTGCTAAGACTTTACTGTGAAAGTTTGCATAAATCTACTGAGGCATACATTTGAACTCATTGCAGTGGCTGTTCATGTTGAAATTTCTCCTGTCTATGAGCATAAGAGAGTTCAGATTCCCCCTTCAATACTCTGCCTTAGTTTCTTTATGTTTTTGTGCTTCCCATTTGTGTTCTGTAGGAGATCATAAGATTCAGTTCTCCCAGGTGCATTCCAGTTTCATACTTTAACAATTTTAATGTGGAGGGAAAGGATAGACTATAAGTCATTCTCTGACCTTCTCTCTGAGCCAAATTCTCATGCAGGAGTCATGACCCTTGGTCTCAGTGAGCTCTCTCATGCTTCCTTGCTTTTCCTCCCATTGAAATGTGGGTCTATATATTTCTACCCCTTCTTCTGGGACTGAATAATTCTTATTTTTGTCAGTTCTTCACACTCAGCTCTCCAGTGTTCCTAAAATCCGTCCGTTGCCTCCAAATTTGCTGGTCTTCTAAGAAGAATGAAACTGTTGTTTCATATGAGAAACAGCATTTGCGATTTTAAAAATTAAAGTTCACTGTTGACCTCGTTTCACCTCACATTTCCCATAGGGCAACATCTGTCGGCCTAGGATGCTGGTTTTGGTGTCGTGTCTGACAGATAAATCTTGTGGTTCTTTATTGGTGGTAAAGCACATGACTCTAGATGCAGTTCAGAAAATTGAGTTCTCCTTTCTTCAATCAGAATTACTTGTGTGGGGATTGCATTTTGCCATGTTCCAGCAACCCTGAATAAACTGTTTCAGTAAGAATCAGAATTTACCAACTATGTGAGTATTACAAAGTTCAAACTTTCACACCTTTTCCACACTTGGCTTTGAGTCTTCCAACATATATTTCTAACTTAATCTTGTTCTATCTCACAAGAAACCTGGTGTCTTCCATCCACAATACAATACTAAGGTGACGGTCTGGTCCTGTTTCTTCCAGCAAGGGCTTGTCTATCTTCAGATTTCCGAGTTGTTTTGTGTCATATATTTTCAATTAACTGAAGTATGCAATAAAACTCAAATCTCCAACTTGTTCAGTTTTGTTCTTGTTGGTGAAGATGATGGTCACTTTCTCACCATTATTGTTTGCTTTAAAAAATTGTTTTTTACCATCTGTCTAGTTCTTCAAGTTAAGTAGCAATTTTATTTGTAAAAGGTATCAGTGGAAACAAACCAATTGCCAATAAGCAAGATAATGTTGGTCAATTCATTCATTAGAATATGACCCATGATTTAGAACAGGGAGTGCCTGACACACACACAATGCATGGCTGTATACACAGACATTTTTTTGCCATGTAAAATATAACAAGGAAATACAATGGTATGCTTTACAATTTCACTTTTACAAATTCTGGAATATGAACACGTTTGTAAAGTATGATTAAGAAGTTTAATTGTAGAAAGGGGCAAGATGCCAACGGGCCAGCTTTGTCTATGAGACCCTCTGCAAAGGAGAACACAGATGAACTCTGGCTCTCTCCCTGGGCCTTCGCATCCCAACTCAGCAACTTGCCTTTCACACAGAGCTTGGCCATTGCCACTGCTGAAGCATTATGGTGGTCTGGGCAGCTACTGCAGCTGCACCTGCTGCAGCCACTGCAGCTATCTCCATGGCAGCCATTGCACATAGTGCCACCTGTGTCTGAGATGATCCACGACTTAAGTCCTTGAAGCCCCTGCAAGCAAGATCTACTGAGATCGCTGCCACAACCGCCACCATGATGTCCTTCCAGGCCATGGGTCTCCACCCATGTGTCTTAAGGCAGGCAGCCATCTCCAGCTTCTGTTCGCCTCCACCCCTCTGGGGCAAGCAACTGAGATAAAGACTATCTGTAGCAGTGAGATAGCCCCACCTGCTGGCAATTCAAGGTAACAACACCAAAACGGAAAAAAACAAGCTTGATAAAATGACACAGGCCGGATCAGAGTGGTGAACAGGGCAGTGATGAACGGAATGGTGATCTGAACTGCCCTTCACAGTAGGCCAGGGGGAACTGACACTTACTGTGAACGAATTTACCAGCCTGAGAAGGCAGCTAGAAATCAGAACTGAAAGGATATTGGACTTAAACGAAAAGTCTCATAGTGTACCTCATTGGTTCTGTTAGTTTACTGACTTGATTATATCGCTACTCTTTTGTTCCTTTTTTCTTCTTTTCTTTTCTTCTCTTTTCTCCTATTTGTAAACCATACCTTTGTGTAGAGGAACAGCACACCAATAAGGACGTTGGTTAATTTGTATGTTAGCATCATTATATGTTTTAGTTTTTTTTCTATGGGAGTTGGTTAGTCTGTAGCATGGTCAATTGTTTTTATCTGTCTCAGTTTAGGTCTCTCTCTCCATTTGTTGGTATACTCGTCTGTTTTCCTCCTTACTCCTCTCACTCTCAATCTCCCTCTGCCCTCCACTGTCTGCACCAATCTCTTCCCTCTGTTAACCTCATTTTATTTCAGGGAGTAAACCCACAACCGCCCTGCACAGACAGATTCCAAGGAAGTAGGAAGTGGTGTCGGCAGATACCAGGACCTGCAGATAGACTTGAATCACAGCTCCCCCATAAGTAAATCTCAGAACTGCAAAAAGAACCAACCCCAACCTATAGTGCAACTCTGGAATTGAGCAAAATAAAAGGACATATAAAGAAGAATAGGAGATTGAAAAACGGAAGTGAAAGCAACCCCTCTACTCCTGAATAACAGAATTAAAGAAGACGGTGAGGTGGAGGGAAGGAAAAAGTAAGGAGGGAAAAGTCGCACAAAAGAAGAAAAAAGTAAAAGAAGAATATTGGTCTAACACAGACTCTATGAAAGTCAGACACTGAGAATACAGACTTCAGAACAGAAAAAATGAAAAGACCCCAGAACGACTGGTAAAATGCAACAAATCAGACCTCAAGACTTAAGAGACAGAATAAAAAAATTGAGGAGAGACAAGAGGAATAGGAAGGAGCTGAAGTCAGAAATGGCAGCAGTAAATAATACTGTGAAGGAAATAAATAACAAACTAATAAGCATGGAAAGCAGAATTAGCTAAGTAGATGAAAGAATCTCAGAGCTCAAAGACCAGAACACACAATTAACCCAAATTGTCAAAAACATAGAAAAGAAATTCAAAAAGACCGAACAAAACATTTAAGAGATGAATGATTACTTCGAGAGACCGAACCTAGGAGTAATTGACCTTCCTGAGGCAGAAGAGAAACAGAGGCTACATTGGAATAAACATTTCATGTAATCATTCAATAAAACTTCCCTCATCTCATCAGTGATGAAAAAATTCAAACACAAGAGATTCAGAGAACTCCTAAAGACAAAAAACGAGAAGACCAACTCTCAGATACATAATAATAAGCCTAAACAAAGTAGGAATAAAAGAAAAAATCCTAAAGGCAGCAAGAGAAAAAGGTCAGACTACCTACTAGGGAAGAACAATTAGAATAGCAGCAGGTTTATCTACAGAAAACCTCCAGTCTAGGAGAGTTTGGAGTCCTATCTTCAAAGTTCTAAAAGATAAACATTTTCAACCAAGAATAATTTACCCAGCTAAGCTTAGCATCATCAGTGAGGGAGAATGGAAATCTTTCCCAGATATCCAATCCCTAAGAACCTACACTGCCACCAGACCACCTCTACAAGAAACACTTAAGAAAGCATTGAACACAGAAGAAAAGGAAAAAAAAGAACAACAACGTTCCTCACAAGAGTACAGGCAAAAGATGAAAAACGCACATGAGCCAACTCTAAAACCAAAAGAAAGACAACTCACAAACAGGAAGAACAACAGCAACTCTGTAAGAACCTTACGATGGGGATCAACTCTCACATTTCACTAATTAGTTTGAATGTGAATGGACTAACTGCACTAGGGAAAAGACAAAGAATAGCAAAGTGGATAAAACATCAACAGGCAACAATTTATTACCTTCAAGAGACATACCTCACTAGAAAGGACAGTCACAGACTCAAAGTAAGAGAATAGGAAACAAATTTTCAGGTGAACGGAACACAAAAGAAAGGAGGATCTTAATCTCAGACAAAATACCCTTTAAGCTATCAAAAATTAAAAAATATACAGAAGACAACAACATAATGATAAAAGGTTCAGTGCATCAACAAGAAATATCCATCCTAAACATATATGCACCCAACATAGGAGCGCCAACTTTCATAAAGCAACTTCAAGATAAACTAAAAAAATGAAACTGACTCCAATACCATCATAGCTAGTGACTTCAATACCACACTCACAACCCTAGACAAATCATCAGGACAAAAAATCATCAATGAGATACGAAAATTCAATGTGACTCTTGATCAAATCAACTTAATTGATACATACAGAGCATCCTTCCAAAGACTACAGAATACACATTCTACTCATCACCGCATGGAATGTACTCTAAGATTGACCACATACTTGGCCATAAATCAAGCATAAGCAAATGTAAAAGTATCAAAATTTTACCATGCACCTTCTGGGACGACAGTGGAATTAAAATAACATTAACACCAAAACCCACAAATACATGGACACTAAACAGCATGATGCTAAACAACTCCTGGGTCAATGATGAAATCAAAACAGAGATTAAAACGTACCTCAAAACAAATGAAAATAAAGAAACATCTTACCAAATATCTGGGATGCAATGAAAGCTGCAGTAGGAGGGGAATTTATAGCACTACATAGTCACATGAAGAAAATGGAAGGATCACAAATGAACACCCTAACAAGCAACCTAAGGAAGCTGGAAAATCAAGACCACAAAAACCTTAATTTCAGCAGATGAATCCAGATTACCAAAATAGAAACCAAAACCTAGGACATAGAAGACAAAAAGGTAATACAAAAAATCAATGAAACAAAAAGCTGGTTCTTCGAAAGGATAAACAAGATTGATGAACCCCTAGCTAAACTGATCAAGAAAAAGAGAGAAAAAGCCTGAGGAAACACAATCAGAAACACAAAAGATGAAGTCACATCTGACCCTGAAGAAATACAAAAGATCATTAGAGATTACTATGTACACTTGTATGGAAACAAACTTGAAAACCTTAAGGAAATGGAAGACTTTCTGTCATCACACAACCAGCCTAGGTTGAAACAAGAAAAAATTGAGACCCTAAATAGACCAATAACAATCAAGGAAATTGACTATGTAATAAGAAAACTACCTACAAAAAAAAGGCGTGGACCAGTTGGCTTTACAGCAGAATTCTACAAGACATTTAAGGAGGAGCTGATACCAATCCTACTAAAGGTATTTCTGTTGAGAAAGATGGAACTCTCCCCAAATCATTTTACGAAGCTAACATCACATTGATACCCAAAACAGGTAAAAACTCAACAAAGAAAGAGAGCTACAGGCCAATAACTTTGATAAACACAGATGCTAAAATTCTCTACAAGATCCTAGCCTACCGGATTCAGCAGGACATGGCAAAAATCATCCATCATGACCAAGTAGACTTCATCCGTGGGATGCAAGTCTGCTTCAACATTCGTAAAACAATAATGTAATTTATCAACAGATATCAAAACAAAAACATTATTATATCATTAGATGCAGAAAAAGCTTTTGATAAAATCCAGCACCCTTCTTGATAAAAACCCTCAAGCATCTAGTCATACGAGGAATATACTTCAAAATAGTAAAAGCAACTTACAAAAATACCACAACCAGCATTGTCCTACATGGACAAAAATTGGAACCATTTCCCTTGAAAACTGGAACAAGACAAGGATGCCCACTCTAACCCGTACTGTTAAATATAGTACTGGAAGTCCTGGCTAGAGCAATCAGAGAAGAGAAGGCAATCAGGTGTATCCAAATAGGGAAAGAGGAAGTCAAGTTACCTCTCTTTGCAGATGACATGATTGTGTACCTTGAAATCCCAAGAGGATCTGTCAAAAACCTCCTTACACTGATAAATGACTTTGGCGAAGTCTCAGGATATAAAACAAATGTAAAAAAGACAATCATATCTCTTTGCACCAATAATAAACCAACAGAAACCCAAATAAAAACCACAATCCCATTCACAATAGCCACAAAAAAATATTGAAATCCCTTGGCATCTTCCTAACCAGAAACATGAAAGACCTTTACAAAGGAAGCTACAACATACTACTCAAAGAAATCAAAGATGACACAAACAAGTGGAAAAATATCCCATGCTCATGGATTGAAAGAATCAACATTGTGAAGATGTCCAACCTACCTAAGGAAATGTACAGATTTAATGCAATACCCATCAAAATACCAGCAACATTCTTCTCAGACCTAGAAAAAACAACACAGGAATTCATATGGAAACACAAACAACCAAGAATAGCAAGATCAATCCTCAGCAAAAAACAAACAAACAACAACAACAACAACAACAAAAGCAGGTAGTATCACATTACCAGAATTCAAACTTTACTATAAATCTACAATAACCAAAACAGCTTGGTATTGGTACAGGAACAGGCATATAGACCAATGGAATCGAATTGACATCCAGAAGCAAAGCCTCAGTTTCTCAACCAACTCATATTCGAAAAAGTCTCCACCACCTAACACTGGGGAGAGGAGAACCTACTCAGTAAATGGTGCTGGGAAAACTGGCTGACCACTTCACATGCAGAAGACTCAAACAAGACCCCTATCTATCTGCACACACAAAAATTAACTCTAAATGTATTAGATACATAAATGTAAAATCTCAAACCATAAGAACCTTAGAAAATGCAGGACATACCCTTATGGAAATTGGAACTGGCATCCAATTCCTGAACAAAACCCGAAACCCACAGGCCATAAGAGATAAGATAGACAAGTGGGACCTCATTAAACTGACAAGCTTCTGCAAAGCCAAAGATATCATCAAGAGAGCAAGGAGACAGCCTATAGACTGGGAAAAAGTATTTGCCAATTCCAAGTCTGACCAAGGCTTAACATCTTGGATCTACAAGGAAATCAAACTTGCTGAAAATAAATAAACAAACAACCCTATAATAAAGTGGGCAAAAGATATAAACGGATACTTCTCAAAGGAAGACATCTGAGCAGCCAACAGACACATGAAGAAATGTTCAATCTCACTAATCATCAGGGAGATGCAAATCAAAATCACACTGAGATACCACCTAACTCCTGGCAGAATGGCAATTATCAATAACTCAAAAAATAACAGTTGCTGGAGAGGGTGTGGTGAAGAGGAACACTTCTACACTGTTGGTGGGAGTGCAAACTAGTGCAACCTCTGTGGAAAACAGAATGGAGATTCCTAAAATCTCTAAATATTGACCTTCCATATTACCCTGCAATCCCCCTACTGGGAATATACCCTGAATAAGTTAAATCACTCTATCAAAAAAATACTTGCACACGTATGTTTATCGCAACATTGTTCACAATAGCAAGAGCCTGGGGACAACCATGCTGTCCATCAAAAGAGGACAGGATTAAAAAAATGTGGTACATATACATGATGGAATACTATGCAGCCATAAAAAAGAACAGAATCATGAATTTCACAGAAACCTGGATGGAACTGGAGTCTATAATACTAAGTGACCTCTCACAGAAACAAAGGTCTGAGTATCACATGTTCTCACTTTTATAGTGGGCCTTGAACTTGCAATGTAATACTATAAGAAAAGGACTGGGAAACTATGGGAGGGGGGAGGGGAAGGGAGTTTGGATTAACAGTAGTAAATGTCTGTCTTGGGATGGGGAGACACCTCTTATCAACAAGGGTGCCTAAACGAAGCATATATGTATACCTAACTCTTAACTGTACCCCACAATATCAAAATAAAAAATATTGATTAAAAAAATAAGTTAGCCGGGCTTGGTGGCTCAACCTGTAATCCTGTGCCTTTTGGAAGCTGAGGTGAGTGGATTGCCTGAGCCCTCAGGTTCGAGACCCGCCTGGGCAGCGAGACCTCACCTCTACAATAAATCAAAAAATTAGCCGGGCGTGGTAGTGCATGCCTGTAATTCCGGCTACTAGGAAGGCTCAGGCGGAAGGATCACTGGAACCCGGCAGGTGGAGGCTGCAGTGGCCGGCAGCAGCGACTGCACTCCAGTCTGGGTGACAAAGTGAGACTCCAACTAAAAAAAAATTAATTAATTAATAAAAATAAGTTAAGTAGATGCCTGGTGAGATAATGTGTTGGGAGGTGGCTGTGGAGGCCTGCCTGAGCATTAGGGATCCAGGTGGGCTGTGGACCCTGAGACCACCAGGTTTGGGTCAGGAGCTGAAGGCCCATTCCCTCCTCCTGTTTGGTGGTTTAGCATTACCCACTGGCAGGGATTTTGATGATCTAAGCATGAAGTTCTGAGAATATGACAGGCATGGCTGACTCTAGGGATCCATTGTTCTCATTTCTCACAGACTGCAGTTTCGGCTTTAAACTTAACACAGTTCAAACTCAGATCACATTTGGGAGCCTTATACATGATATAACCTTCTTTATAAGATTTAAAAATATATTTGTAGAATTAGTATATACATTTAGAGAGCTGTTTCCAGCTTTAGATGGTATAGATGATTATCTAGGATTACCAGAAATGTCCCAGCACGAACTTCGGCCTGGGCCACATTCCCAAGGGTCCAGTGTCCACTTTGGGCTGGTCTGCATTCTTTTAAACTCGGTTCTTTAGTTACAAGTAGTGTAAGTTTTTTCTACTTATAATAGAAACTGAATTTATTTATAGTAAGTATTGTAGAATAGGTCATGCTACGTGAGGGAATTATGTTAGTTCAAGCATGATCAAACATGATACTTTAAGGTTTTATAAGAATACAGCTAACTTTAGAAATTTCATTGTTCCCACTTTCTACTAATTGCAGTTTTGGCTTTAGTACAATTACAGTTTGTATTTGGGTTTTATTTTAGAAGCTCTATTGCTGATGATCAGCCTTATATATCAGGATTAAGAATTAGAAACTTTTATAGAAATTAAGATAGATACATAGGATTTTAGAATAGCCATTTTGTTAAGAGATCATAATCAATTGTTCCTGGAAGTGGCCCAGCTTGATCTTTGGGCTGGGTCACATTCTTTAGGAACTGGTTTGAGCTATAATTAAGAGTTGTTTATAGTACAGGTAAAATTAGCACAGATAAGAAAGGTATTAGGATTTTAGTCAGTTATATTGTTTTTGAGGAATATAAACCAAGCATAAGGAGCAGTGAGATAATTTGGGATTGTCCTTCCTCATGCTTGGGAAAACGACTGGTGAGTGGGGATGCCCCCCACCTACCTGGCTTTGTGTTCATGTGAAAGTCTAGTGATTTGATTGGGATTGTCCTTCCTCATGCCTAAGGAAACACCTGGTGAGTGGGGGATGCCCCCCACCTACATGGCTTTGTGTTCACGTGAAAGTCTTGTGACTTAACATGTGAAAGTTTGGGATAAAAAACTCACGGTTGGTCCCAATAAACGGCTTCTGCTCATTTCACTGAACAGTTGTCCACTTTCTTTCTCTTTATATCTATCCCTCCATCTTTCTTTCAACATCTATCCCTTCTACAGAATAGGCATCTGCACTAGACAGAGTCCAGTCTCTTTCTTTCTCCTTATTTCTCCAGAATATTCGCCGATGCTGCCCTAACTTCCAGGGACCCTCTAAATCTCTTTTGGGGGTCTGGCCCCCCATAAATGGAGCCCAACGTGGGCCCCCTGGAAGCATGGATAATCCTTGTTGATGGATCAAATCTTTTGTCATTATATGGTGTCTTTCCTTATCTTTCTTTTAACATAAAGTTTGTTTTGCCTAGTGTTAAGACCAGAACTCTTGCCTTATTTTGTGACATGCCTGCCACCAACTTCGTTTTCCTTCTTTTAACTTTGAGTCTCTGAGCATCCTTTGTGGTGTGATGAGTTTACTGGAGGCAGCAAATTTCTGAGTCATGTGTTTTTGTCCACTTTTCTATTCTCCATGTTTTCAGTGTTTCATTTAAACTATTCACGTTCAGGCTGAATATTAAAATGGGAGAGCTAGACTCTGTGACAATGCTCTTAAAGGCTGATTTGTTTTCATTAAGTTTTTGTTTTCATATATGTGTGTGTTTTCATTTTACAGATATGCTGTATCTTCTGCTCTTTCTGTGTGTGTGATCTTGTGGAGTATTTGGTTTTTCTTTTCTTTCTTTTTACTTCTGTGCTCAGCAACTTTTATTTACTTATTTTTTAGTTTTTATTTTAAGTATGTGGGGCACAATTCAGGTTTATGAATAAAAATGTTCATTAGGCAACTACACTTATTGATGCAGTGTCCCCATCCTCCGTGGCCGTTTCCCATTACTGTCAATCCCTTTTTTATAGTATTACAATATTTGTTGTAGGCCCACGTACAAGCACCTTTTAAAGCATGTTCTGTAGAGTTGTTCTCAAAAAAACATATTCTCTTAGAGATTGGCCTACTGAAAAGTATTTTAATATTCTCTCACTGATGAAACTAAGTCTGGGTAGGAATTTCTTATTTGTAATTTTTTATCAATGTGAATTTGAAAGATTTTGTTCCATTTTCTTATGGCCTGCAATGTTTTGAAGATAAGTCTACAGTAATTCCGATTGATCTCCTTTGAAAGGTAGTCTTACCTTTTCTCTTTGCCACTTTTAGTATTTTTTCTGTTATGCCTATTTTGTGTAGGTAAATTCATATCTGTCTAGAGTTTGGTCTTCTCAAAAATAAATATTTCAGGGTTTCTTTGAATCTCCTCTGTTCATACAGTCTATGGTCAGATATAATAAATTTTCTTGAATGACTTAATGGAATGTTTGTTCTAGTATATTTTCATTTTTCTTTCTATTTCATTTATTCTGATCAGATGTAGGTTTGTTTTCTTGATAAAATCACACTTCTCTTGGATAATTTCTTCATTCATTTAATTTTTTTCTATATTTTCAATAAATTGTGTTATTCCAGAATTTGTTTTTTAGCTCTGAGATACTTTCTTTTGCTTGATCAATTCTGCTTCCCATGCTTGTCAGTTTGTCATTTGTATATTGAACAGAGTTATTCATTTCTGTTTTTTCTAAGAATCCTTTCTTGAGTTTGTCCAGCTCTTTAGCAACTCAATTTAGTTTTAGTCCCAGCCTTTCCAGATTTTTATTTATTCTATCCAGTAGTTATAAGATATTTGTAAGTTTTTCGGGGTACTGTCCTTCTCATAGATAGCCATTGATTTTGCCCCAGTAGCTGTTCTCTCTAGTACTGATTATTTGCTAGGGTTCTATCACCAGCAGTTCATCTTTGATTATTCTAAATTTGTAGCACTTTTCCTATTTTTTTCTTAAATTCCATTGCTCAATGGTATTTGGAAAAAATATTACTTCTGATATTGTTTCTACTTTTGGTCCTTCCTTAAGCTCCAGGATTGTTCAACTATGAATTAGAGTTGGAGGTCAGGTAATGTGTTGTCTCTTTTAAATTTTGAATACTTTCTAAAAGATAAGGGATACTTCATGTTTTCAGAACCTATTGGCAGGCCATAATACTTGCTATCCGGTGATTGGGCCTTCTGGGACTTGCTCTCCATCTCTGCACAATATGACTATACATTGGGTAAGTTTTTATAGTCCCTTAGTCCAAGACAAGGTAAAATAGAGAAAAACGAGAGAAGACGGAGAGAAAAAATGAGAATAAAGAAAAATAAGTGTCTGCTCAGTTTGTCTTCCAGAAGATTTTGCTCCATCCTAGTAGTATCCAGTCTCTGGCCATGACAACATGGTTGCAAGGGTCAGGAGTACCATTCTGGTTTGGGTTTGGCTCTCCTCACTCCTTCTTGAGGAGTCTACCTCAGGTTTCCTAGCTGTGTTTTCTCCACTGCTCTCACTGCCAGCGTTCAGTTTTCACCAGCAAATATTCCTAAGAAAAACTCCCAAAATGTCTACTGTGAGGTCTCACACTCCCTTTGCATATGCCTATGTTCATTTCAGTATAGAGTTGAGACATCTTTCTCTGCGGTATCCTGTGCTTGACATATCTGCTCAAGGCAGACAATGGTCAATTTCAGAGGAGTGTGTTAATCATCCCATGGTCTCAGGATGCAGGCTGTTCCGGATACAGGCAGCTCAAAAGTTGATAAAGAAAAGAATATCTCTGTCTAGTCCTAGGACAGAGAAAATGCTCACAGTCCATATTTTAAAATTTTTTCTCTGTCTGGTCTCAGTTTCAGATTTCCTCCCCCTACTTGTTCCATGATCTGTGCTGCCTGTCTCCAATCTGTTACTGCAGGTGTTGGTGTGTGCTGAGTGTCAGTTGATCTCTTCTGCCTTTTCCCAAGGGATGCTCCATGGATGTTTGAACCTTGTGCATGCAACAGGTGCCAAATTCAGAACTTTGGCAAATTGTAGCCTTTTCTGTAACATGTCCCAGGCATTTGGTTTCAGGTCTCACATCAGTTGGACATTCACTCACACACTTGCACACAGGAATATATGCAGATTAGTTTTTTTACACTCACTCATGCAACTTTTGTGCACTTTTATTGAATCCAAAGTCATATTTTCTTTTGTTTGTATAGGTTTTCAAAGCCATTGCCCCATCTTTCTTTCTTTTTAGGGGGGGTTCTTCTCAGTCAGTATAAAACAAAAAACAAAGAAGGCATCACTTTTGGCAGACACAAAATGACTTTTGTCTGTGTGTGTGCAATTAAAACAAAATTAAGTTTCCCATTAGGAAAAAAGGAAAAACATGGAAAAGGAAGGAGATTCCTTTGAACACACATTCCCTTGCTCCATATTTGTGGGGAAAATTTATTTTAAAATTCAGGACACAAACTCTGTGATTCTGTAAGAAAATCGGCAAAGCCTCTTTTTGTCTTTTTTATCCATTAAAGTAAAATTCATTATTTTCTACAGAGTACAACACAAGTTCACACAATAAAGATATTTTATTTTTCAAATCAAAACAGGAAAGAAAGGAAAGCTCAAACAAGGTAAAGGAATAGCATAACATTGACTTGATTGAATGTCTTTAATGTTGCAGAACAGACTGCATTTGGACAGAGTGGTCATTTTTTCTTTTCATGTTGTGAAATCATTTTGTGTTGCTTTCTTATCAAAAAACAAAAAGAATTTTACAAAACCCTATTTTCAAATACAGCATCAGTACCAATTAAAAAGTCAAAGAAGTTTTTCTACAAAATGAAAAGTTCCTTTTTTTCTTCTTAAATTATTCACAAAAAGCATCTGGAAGGCAGCTGCCACTCCAGGGTCTCAAATCCATTAATACCACCACAGAACAATTGAAACAGTCACAGACCAAAAAGGGAATGAAAGCAAAGGTCAGTGTTTGGCATTTGCTTATATCCACAGGTTTTCCTAGAGCTTCACTTGGAATTGAAAGCAAAATACATAGGCAAACAGGACTTCTCAAAACACAGGAAGGGAGAGCCTCAGCACCTCCTGACAACAGAGGTGGCTCTGTGCAGTCAGACTGTGAGGCACAAGGTAGTATCTCAGGCCAGGGCTTCTGGTCTCTCTGCAACCAATCTTCCTTTCCAGGAACCTACCATGCATGGCACGCTGGCTGGGCTGCCATTTCCTTCTAGTGACAGTGGTCTCTGCAAGAATACCCGACAACCGACTGAGTTCTAGGCAGTAACTGATGGAAATCCTTCCTTTGTCAACCACTAGATGGATGATGCTTGACTGAGCGTCTGTCTTCCTTACCCCCTCCCAGGTCCATCAACAACCCTTCTTCATCCTTCCGCCGACCTCCCAGCACTTTCACACACACACCCCAGCAGTTCAAGTCTGGGTGAGAGCTATCAGATACATTCCCTCTCTAACCTCCTTCCTCAATGATCCCCCATGCAACATCTAATCTTCTTGCCTCTCCCCATCCCATTCACATTCTTACTCTGGGGCTGGATACTGGGGCTGGATAGTATCATAAAAGAAGAGGGTCAGGTCCCCACAGCGAACCAAAGAACAACCTTGTCAGACACCTAGGGATAGTAACTCTTTGGGTCTTCACCCAACTTAAATGCCCTTCCTTCTGCTCCACTAGCTAATTAAGAGGACAACTGTGGTAAAGAGGCAGTGGGGTGGCTGGTGCCTAGGTCTGTAAACAGTGTGAAGCATGTAGTATTGTGCTTGTCACCTAGGAAGGGTGCCAGCAGGTGGAGGTCGATTAGTGTGCAGAGCCCCATCTTTCAATCTATAATTATCTGAATAACTAAAATTTATGATTTTTAAAATTTATAAATTAACTGTGATTGCATGAAAACCACCTCAGAGAGATATGCAAATCCAGAATCACATGGGTGATGACATGATTATCAGGAGGAAATACTTGTGGAGTCGCAAACGTTTGGTAACACTACCCAGGCAATAATCATGAAGTTTTGGTTGAAAGGTGCAAACTAGTATAAGGGTGAGAGCTGTGAAATCCATACACACTACACTCTAGTGACTTTGCTTCCAGGAATTTACAAGCTCTCAGGCTGACAATGCATGATACCAAAATTACTACAAAATGTGCAGGAGTAATGGTTGAGAAATACACATGAGGTTTCTCCAGACATAATTCTCCAGTCTCCAAGAAGGACTTTTGTGTAATCTTAAGTTTCACCAGAATAAACTAATTATTTGCCTTTACAGAACTCTTATGCCTGCATCCTTTTATCCTGTAAATAAATACATTTATTCAAGAAAGGTAACATGCAAGAAAATAGATTTGGTATGCTACAGTCAGTTAAGGGAGTAAAAAATTTTGAAAATAAGGTGTATATCTTGAGACTCCTTTGAAAGTGATAACTTAGAGAAAGAAGGACAGTACATCACCGGCATTCAATTGTGACAGCATATTAAGAACGCCTGCCTTACCCATTAACTCTTCATCAGTATAATTGATCTGGATTAAAGAAGAATGTGTGAGAATGAATTGGCTTTCACTCAGAAAGAGATCTCCTCAGGGAACCACAAAGACAAGAGAAGAGAAAAATTCCAGGATAATAGAACTTGTCAAAACCCTTGACACCAACATCTTCCCTGACTTCAGATTAATTTATCTTTGAATGTGTGGACTTTGAGACATCGTGGTCTTTCCTGTAGGTAATGTATGTCGGATGTGAACTTTAACCACATAATTCTAAAGAAGACAAGAGCTCACACAAATTTCCTGAAATGGTTTTGGACTTACTGTGTTTTAATGTACCAATGCATCTGGCAGATACCAGGGAGGGGCTCACAATTGGTTTCTAAGACACCTTACTTGGGGTCACGATTCAGAGAGATCTCTGGGCTCAGTAAAGGGAATTTTTTATTTTAAGAATTAGTGCTATTCGTATACCATGTCATGAAGGATCACTCTGTACTAGGGCACAGATTTTTATGGATGTTTAAAGAGGGGAAGATGCTGTGTAAACCTACACAGGAACTTTCAGTGCAGGACTAGAAAATGGCAGAAGAGGGTGCTGAGGATCCACCCAGCACAGGCTCAGCCCTGGAGCAGGTGCAAAAGAGGGTGAGGAAATGTTGCTTGGGGGAATTAATCAAAAAGCCTGAGACTTCTTTATTTCAAAACAAAAGTGTTGTAAAAATTTAAATAAAGAACTTAGCAAGGCCTACTGATGTGGCTTTAAGCATTGAATGTTGCTTGGAGAAATCATTTAACCAAAGCAACAATGAAAATCATGTATAAAAAGAAATTACAGATATAGTAATAAAATGAGAATAAGAATGTTTTAATTAATTCAATGTGTTCAAATAACAGGAGTCACAGATCCCAGGAAGTAGACTTGAAGGGGGTAAGACAAGAAAATGATGAGGTGGACTGTGTGCCACCTAAACATGGGATTACTCTGATAACGTGTCTTATGGGAATCGGTTCCTAGTGTAGAAATTATCTTCATGGCACTTTGAGCATAAAAAAGAGAACATATCATTGGAAAATTATTGGAACTTCAATGTCAACACTTACAGTTGAATGATCTTTGTGTTTTATATCTTCTCCATCTCATGTTGAATTAAGTGATGAACTACAAAAATCCTGCCTTATGTATATACATAATGGAGCAGTATTGCTGAAGTAAATGCAGATATGTCTGTGTCCTGAGAGCATCACCAAACAACCTATCACTCCCTATAATAAGTATCTGAGACCACATAAACTCTTCATGTACAGGAGTTGGAGTATTTTCTTCTTGATGGCAGCAGCTACTTTTAAGGGTTTCACAAATCACTGGGTACAGAAGAGGCCAAGACAGTGCTGTGAGATTTTAGAGTCAGCCAATAGGTATTTCATATACACCTATTTCAGGTGGATTAGTGTGCAGAGCCCCATCTTTCAATCTATAATTATCTGAATATTTATAGTTTGAATAGTACACCTGTCCCTCTCCAAAGTACTCACTTTCAGGTTCATTCAGTGTAGACTGTGGCTGAGATGAAGAAGTCTGGGCCCTCAGTGAATTTCTCTTGCAAAGCTTATGAATATAACTTTGTGAGAGATACAGTCAGAAGAAGTCACTGTGAGCCCATATGAAAACCTGCCTGCCGGTAGACAAGAGGTAATTGAGTACAATGGGACACCATAGACCATCTGATTAATACGGATTCATAAACTTGAGGGCTCTCACTGAGGAGCAGGTGATGAGATGGGCTGTAGATGGGTTTCCTGTCATGGTGTGTGTTTCCTATACTAACAATAGGCACATAATTTAAAGAAGTACTTGAAAACGATGGCTTATGACATTAATGGAACTGTAACTATTTTAATAAATTGATATTATATCTCCAAGTGAAAAGGGAAATAAGACAATTGAACACGAAGGAGTGAATCAGAACTCTTATATAGCTGTATAATGAAAAACGTCATATCAGATAATTGTGTTTATAAAGATAGTCCTGAAGGTAGGTAGACAGACATGGTCCTGGGAATTAAAGCCTCAGGCAGTGAGTCTGAGCAGGATACATGAGGACATAAAAACACAGACCAGAGATGACTCTCTGTATGTACACACAGTTCAGCCACTGAAAGCAAAGTTCTTAAAGATTAAGGACATGAATATTATATCACAAGTTCCAATGTTTAGAGTGTGAGTTAGGAAGATAATTAGAAAGAAACACCGCCTGTGAAATCTTAGGAAAATTGTCAGATTTTAAAGTGTTCCCGTGGACTTCCCTATAGCATTTGAACTCTACATGACTAGGAAAATCTTGCAGAACCAAAGTTTTGCTAAGACATAGAGAAGGATTTGCAGACATCTAGAAAATAAGTGAGTGTTTCCAGAACTATTCCAGGGATAGCAGAGAAGACATAGTCATTGGTTGTGGGGCTACCGTCTCTGACTCCAAAAGATACTTGAACAGGATTAAGCTGCTGAGCTCTGAATCTAGCGCTGTCTCAGTGTCTCAGGCTCACAGCTGATGGTCTAGGCTATACCTGGAAAATGTGGCCTCCCTGATCGTTATAAAACCCTCTTAGAATTTTGCTGCTATTTGAGACACTGTATTCAACCATCTATCTTCCTACTTATCTTCAAACACTCAGGTCATTGACGCCTCTGCTTGTCATATGACTCCTTTTCTCGGTAATTGATGGACACGCCTTTTACTAGAGATCTTTCACTAGAGACCTTTCACATTATTCTCTAAGTGGTATGCGATTCACAGAAGAAGTGAACACACAACATTTAACTCAGAGTTCTAAAACAGTCTCATTATCTAGGATTGCAAAACTCAGAACCCTTGATATTTTGTGGAGATACATTGAATTTAAACAGCAGTTTGTTAAAACTGACACCTGGAATCTTGTTGTACATGAACATATAATATTGCCATACTGATTTAGTTATTTAGTTTATTTCATCAGAGTTGTATAGATTCCCTAATAATGATTGTGTTCATATGTTTAAATTTTCTACCTAAGCATTTTATTTGGGAGAGCTAATGTAAACTGAATTACATTTTTAATTTCAAAGGCGAGATTCTCATTGTTGATATATAAGAAAGTATTGCCTTATATTTAAACATATATAAATTGTGAATGAAATTGCATTAATTTATGGTGTACATGTGCTAGTTTTTTCATTGATTATACTTTTCTATAATTCTACAATTTTGAATTGTAATTATCCAAGAAGCTTCCATTTAGAAGCATTGAAAACTAAATATATCTGTGACAATAATTTTTAAAATGTTTTAATTGGTATATATTTTGTAGTACAAGTGAAGTTCTATTTTCATATTCTTTAGTGGTGAAGTCTGCGCTTTTAGTGCACCTATTATCTGAAGAATGAACATTGCACCATTAAGTAACTTTTAAATGGTCACCACCCTACCACTTTTGTTAGCCTTCAATGTGTATTATTCCACTCTTGTACATATAGCTGTATTCCCTGTGCAGTTCACAATTATCAAAGAAAATGTTTGATGTTTTACTTTCTTTTTCACATTTTCCTGTCCTTCCTGGTGGTTTAATACTGCTCCATGTGTTAATCTTTATTCTGGGATTTAGTATTTGTTTTTGTTTTGTTTTGTTTTTGATATAGTTGGCTATAACTTTTCGCCAATATCTGATGCTCTCCTCTTACTGCCCTTTCCTACAGGCTAAAACTAATATTACAGAAGTAAGTGAAGGCAGATGGATCTGGACCTAAATTTGGTGACTTTTTCCCTTACCCTGCATTTCTTGTAGGTTCTTTTCACATCATGGGGTGTGTTTATGGAGCTAAGAATTGGCAAATATTTAAATGATGTCTTTGAAAAAGACTGCTGATGACACTAATGGGTCTGTAGATATTCTAAGAAATTGAGAGTATACCTCTAAGTGAAAAGGAAAATATGGCCAAATTGAAAAAGAAGGGGTGAGTCAGGACTTTCACATATCTGTATAATGAGAAACTTCATAACAGATATCTGTACTTATAAAGGAAATCCTGAAGGTAAGTAGACAGCTGGGGTACTGGGAATCTAAAATTCAGAGAGTGAGTCTTAGCATAATATAGGAGTACAGGAATACGCAGCCCAGAGATGACTGTCCATGTGTACACTCTCAATTCAGTCACTGAGAATGAAGTTCTTAAAGATTAAGTGCTTTTACCCTTGGATATTAATTAGAGATTTATTGGTCACAGGGAAGGTGGGTTTTGATAGTTTTCCTCCATAATTTCTGTTCTATGATCCCAGACAGAATCTTCACATGGGTGAAGTATCTTTTGTTATGTGTTATTAATCCTGTAGTCAAAGACTTAAACAAAAATAAAAATACTCCAAATTCATGTCCTCTGATAATGTCAACTCTAATTCCATACCAAGGTCATTTTAAGAAATTGTATGGTATACCAAATTTAATCATTTTCTAACATGACATTCCTTGGTCCATGGCCCAGATACAGTCATTTTCTGTTCCTGTTTATTTCTCCAATTCTTTTCCTCCCACCAGATTTTAGAACTGTTATTTGTCTTACAACATTAATGTAATCAAAAATATTTTCACTTTTTCATTGTTTGAAATTTGATATTGGGCTAAGACAAATAATTAAATGTTATTGGATGTCTATATCTCCAACTATATTAGATTCATTTGTAATATTTGGAATCTGAAAAAAATACAAATATTGAAGAGTTTTTAAATATAACAATAGTGATAGTGGAGTCTTCATTGATTTTAATGCTATCAATTATGATATGCAATACATCTTGATAAGCAACAAATTTATTTATTTACACATGTGTATGCCGCATGAGAAAAAACAAAATAAACAACAGGCTATGTATTATACTGCTATAAATTCTAGAAAATGTAAAACAAAACTAATTTAAAATAAAGGTGAAAAGCTGCATTAGGACACAGTGGGAGTAGGGAATGGCTGGAAGGGAGGAATTACAACTGAACAAGAGAAATATTTTACTGATTAATTTGTTCATTATGATGATTGGCACGTTGAAAGCCCAGTTGAGCACAAGTGTCAGTACTTATCAAACTGTGCACTTTAGCAGTTATGTCATGTTCATTTCATGCCAATAATGATTAATTAAAATTATAAAAAATAAACAAGTAAATAACCTAACTTGAAGTAAGTGACAGAGACAGACATTAAGATAAGAAATTCCAGAGATTCATATAAATGCACCAATGTCACACCAGATACTCTTCCCATCATTTTGGTACACACAAGAGTGCACACAAATTACACTATGTTCTCATCCCAGAAAAAGGGTTCTGCACACCTCACCATGCTTGTCCCACTTGTGCTAGGATGGGATCAGAGAGCAGCTGGGTCCAGTGGGCACAGTACAGAGTACCCAGACTCACCTGTACCTTGTGTGAGTGCTGAAGATATGTGTTTCTTTTTGTAATGTAAAACCTGTACATGAATTTATTATTTAGACTATATGCCATGGTTTCCCTGCAAATATAAAAGTAAAGTGAAATGATTAGTGCTGTTTACATTACTTATGTGAGTGTCTTCTAGAATCATTGTAGTCAGAAATGTGAAAATAACAATTTTAAAAATTGATGCTATGTATTTATGAATGCATGATACAATAATGAGAGATTACATTTCCCAAATGCTATCCTTTCATCAAAATCTCCAAGGATACTCATATTCTCTGGACAATGCTCTGTCTGAGGCAACACAACCTAGAACTTGCTATATAGCAGGAGGCATGCAAATAGGGCCATTCCTCTGCAGATAAAAGCCAGTCAATTTCTGAACCTATAGTTCTGGGAGAGAAGCCCTAGGCGTGGGCTTCTCAGTTGTTTTCATATAGGAACAAGACTGAACACAGACAAATCACCATGGACTTTGGACTCCACTGAGTTTTCTTCATTGCTGTTTTAAAAGGTGATTCATGGAGACCTAGAGCTATTTAATGTGTGAAAGGATGTAAGTGAGAGAAAAAGTGGACATATGTGGCTATTTATGACCAGGATATCTTTGTGTTTGCAGGTGTCCAGTGTGAGGTACAACTGGTGGAGTCTGGGGGAGGCTTGGTCCAGCCCGGGGGATCACTAAGGCTCTCCTGTGAGTCCTCTGGGTTCTCCTTCAGTAGATTTGTGATGCATTGGATCCGCCAGGCTCCAGAGAAGGGTCTGGAGTGGATCTCATACATTGATACTAGTGGTGGCACAAGCTATGCAGACTCTGTGAAGGGCTGATTCACTACCTCCAGAGACAACGCCAAGAACATGCTTTATCTGCAAATGAACAACCTGAAAGACGAGAACACAAGTGTCTATTTCTGTGCAAGAGACTGTGAGTAAATACCGTGAGAACCCTAACAAAAACATTCCGTGAACACCAAAGTAAAGGCTGAGCAAGACCCACACTACATGGGGCAACCCCAGGGGAGGATCAAGAGGGAGGTTGAGGGCTGTTTTCCTGTCAGTGCTATGGTTTCCTCAGCATCTGTTTCTACTGAGATCTCTCTATGTTTATGATTCTGTACATACCACTGAATTAGAAAAGTCTGTTACAATAGAAGGAAACAGTCTCATATATCCCTCAGTCAGGTGTCACTAATGGATGCAGAAGATGAGACAGGAGGCCAGGTGAGGTTGTGAACACTTTCATTTCAAAATACAAGTCTGAAAACCATAAAAGAAGAATGGAGGGAGGAAGCTGATGCTTCTTAATTACTTGGTGATCCAAAAATGTCTGACATGTCTATTCTCACCTCCCTGAGCTCCAGTTTACCATTAAGAATGCCCTGTGCATACCAGCAGTGCATATGCCTTAGTGATGTTAACTTTATTCAGTTATTACCTTGGGAAGGCTGATCCCAGAACATATGTCTTGTCACAAACTAGGTGATTGATGTCAGAGATGTGCACTGGGTTCCTGGTTCATGGGGCTGCCTGTTGTTGGAGAAATGGGAGGTACATTTTTAGGAACAGGACACTGATTATGAGTTTTTAAACACGAAAACACATAGTTTTATATTTTCAGATTGCATATAGAAAAATGAACGTTTTCTGAAAATACAGTGAACACATTCACACTTAATGAATCATGCTTTAATTCTGATTGTGGGCTCACATAAAGCTGCCTTTTTCTTGAGGAATTGTTAAATCTAGTGTAACATCACCTTTTCTCATATTTTTTGTTTCTGATCAGGTACATAAAACTTTGCTAGATTGTTATTTGCCAAGCATAGCATCTCTACTTCCTACAATAGGAGAAAAGTTTCTTCTTTTGCTGAATCTGAGTTAGAAATTGTGTATATCACATATGCAACTGTATAGACTCAGGTGTTTTTCTGCGTGGGAACCTCCCATGAGTATGATTGCTGCCCAGATCTCACTGTGAGTTTTGAATTTGGACACAGCGATGCTATTAAACACATTTCTATTACTGAAATCTTCTCATCACTGAGAGAGTTAATAATATAATCTCCATTTCTGTGATTTGTTTCTATTTTTTACTGGGTTGCAAACTTGGGAAGGAAAAAGGTTTTCTGTATTTGCATGAATTTAACTTCAGAATCTAGTGAATTAGTCAGGGAGATGAACAACTTTGACAAAAACAAGTTATTCAGGAGTTTTAGTGTGGTGTTCAGAAGATGTGAACACCAGCATTGTGTTTCCAATTCATTTACTAGGTGCTCAGACAAGAGCCTCATAGATGCCCAAGGAGCTGTAGGTAACATTGAATAATATCAGAGTCCCTCTATGACTTCTTTTGAATTTCAGTGGTATTAGTCAGTAATCGTTCCCTTTTTTTCTGATATTGTGTATGAGGGAGGACTCCCATAACGCCCGGAATTTATTTATGAAAAATTTTTATATTTAACTTAGATGTTCAACTTCAGTCATCTTCAGTTTATTCTCACTTTAATGCAATACACCTATATGATTTTTTTTCACTGCTCAAAACAGGTTTCAAATGCTTTAATGCTGATGCCTTTTAATGCTTCTGCCATTGCTGTTCACCCTTTTCAGATATGCAAAACATTTCCCTTTGAGGACATTTTTAATAGGGAGCAAGAAAAATCCACTCAGGACTAGATTGGTGAATTGGGAGGAAAGGGTTTTGGGGTCATGATATTTTTCCTCACACTGCTAAACACAAAATACAGTATAGAGAGGTTCACTTGAAAATCACCCATCACAAAATGGAAAAATGCATTAAAAAATCTTTAAATAACCTGACTCAGTGGCTCAGCCTGTAATCCCAGAGCTTTGGGAGACTGGGGTGAGAGGATTACCTGAGACCGTGGGTTCGAGACCTGCATGGCCAACTTGGTGAGACCTCATCTCTACAATAAAATCAAAAGAAGTTAGCTGAGTCTGGTAGCACATGCCTGCTGTTCCAGCTACTTGGAAGTCTGAGGCAGAAGGATAACCGGAACCCAGGAGGTCGAAGCTGCGGTTGTCAGGAGCATGCCACTGCACTCCAGTCAGGGTGGCAGAGTGGGGCACCAACTAAAAAAAAAAGAGTTAGAAGTCAGAAGACATAAAGGTCAGTTGGGTTCGGTGGCTCAGCCTGTAATCCCAGTGCTTTGGGAGGCCAAGGTGAGTGGATTGCCTGAGCCTTCAGGTTTGAGACATGCCTGGGCAACTTGGTGAGACCTCATCTCTATGATAAATCAAAAAATTAGCCGGGCATGGTAGGACATGCCTGTAATTTCAGCTACTTGGAAGGCCGAGCCAGAAAGACTGCCAGAGTCCAGCAGGTCTAGGCTGCAGTGGCTGGAAGTGGACACTGTGCTCCAGTCCGGGTGACAGATTGAGACTCCAACTAAAAAAAAATAAAATTTCAAATATTTTTTCAGTGAAGCTATATGCAGTCCCTCAGAACATCACTAGCTAATACACTATTTGTGATGGTTTCATATAATACTTATCTGGTGGGAGAAGCCTGGACTACAAAACATCTGCCCTTCAAAAAATATTTTATCTTCTTAAGTCCCCTCTCATCGTTTAATAGGCTCCTCTTTTGTTTTAGTCTTGTTAAGGGATTCTTGAGTGTGTTGTCCCCAAAAAATAAAACATGAAATTTTGCTGACTTTTGTACTTTTTAAAATGTCTTCTGTTATTTATTTCACTACCCCAAAATATTTTGGAAACATTGATGAAACTTTGAGTCTCTGTTTGCAAATTCCACATTCTTGCAACACTCAGATAAAGGCATCAGAATGTCTTCTGAGGAGACCATACCTCCCATCATATTAGGAGTAATAGATCTGCAAACTGTGGGAACAGAGGGAAGGCAGGATGTGTAAAGGCAGGAGGCTACTTTTAGGCTCTGTTTCCATTCCCTCATCGTCTTTCTCATTCTGAGATTCAGTCATTTCTGTCAGGGTAAGAAATTTACTTAATCTATCTTTGATATATGTGGATGCAAGCCCAGGAGGGATATGAGTTACACCTAGTATCTGTACTTGCTCTCTAAGGAATGACTACAGCTAATATCTCCCCCATTCCATTGCACCCAAGTTTTGTTTGTGCATGCCCACTGCTCCAAAACCTCCTTCAGGTCACAATCTCTTTTGCTCAGGGAGATCCCCATTGCCTTGTTTTATGTAGAGATTCTTCTGTCCATCATTGTTCCCCCACAGGTTTTCAGCCTCACCTTCAATCCACATTGTGTCATATGGGGCCTTAATTTAGTCATGTTTCCCTTCTCTCTTGTCTCAGTACTTTATCTTTTATTCTAATAGCCTTATGCCATCTCACCTGGACTCATGTGCAGGAAAGTGCTAATTGTGTGGGTCTGGTCTTTGCAAACCCTGATAGTTCTGAGACAGTCTTCTCTTGTGATTCATCCATGTGAACTAGTGGGGAACTAGATCTTATTCTTGGCATGGTTTTCCTGAAGTTTTAAAAATCTTATCCACCGTAGAAGGTAAAGTTTTCATGTATAAACCTATGTATTATTTAACATATTCAAGACATGTTCAATAATATAATACTAACATTTACAACTAATTGATTTTGGGTGTAGGTGCACATTGATTGTGGGTGCAGGAACACCTGTTTTTCTCTGGAAGACTGGTGTCTGAGCATGGCAGGTCAGTGATGCAGATGCAATATACCTTTGTGATGGAGTCCAATGGACACCACTTGATGCTAATGCTCAAGAGAGCTTCCATTGTTGCAAATGCTTCACACAAGCCATATAGGAAACATAGACTCACCCAGAGATGTGGACATGTTTAAATGGTTATTAAGAAATGACATTAGAGAAGGAAGTAAAGGGGTAGACACAAATGCCCTGAAACAGCAGTACGAGGAGTTGATTGGAGCAATGGTGATCCATTCAATTATTCTAGGATTTCGGAGTCCTAAGCCCCTGTTTCATGTTAATCTTCCTCTGGAATGAAGTCATAATACCATCATAAAGCACTGCTAAGAGAACTCAACATGTGTACAACATCAGAGAACTTGTGTCTGATTTCTCAGGGACTTCAACACAGTGTCTTTCCTTATTTGGATGTATATGTTTTTGTTGTAATCTGCTCTGATCATGAATATAACAGCTTGTTTTGAGTTTTGTATTTTTATTGATTGGGGAAAATGAAGATGGTCTGGAAACAGTACAAAATCATTAGAATTTGCTAGAAAATTCCTGACTCACTGATGCACGTCTGAGGCATTGTGTCTAATATCAAAGGATGAACTGATAGAGGATGAGGTTGCTTGCCTTGCTGTAGAATCTCATGACATGAGACAATATGTGCTCCAAAAAGTAGCAGGAGGTAAAACTCGTCAATGGAATTTAAAAATTACATAACCAGTATCCAAATAATTTATTTATTCAAAATCCAATAACGAAAACTGATGTGAAGCCATTCATATTTTTGATCACTAAAATGAAAAAACTGTTGCAGTTAACACTGCACTGTACCCACTGAGATGAAGTAGTAGATGCTTGTCCATCAGGGACAGTTGTCCTGGAACACACATAACACACAGCGGTCAAACAAGAGGAATTCCAAAGTTATCCTGGGGAATGGAATACGATAGTCCTTTAAGAAAAGGAGAGCAGTGTGGAAAATTTGTAACTTTTTAATGTAATTAATGTCATTAATTGGTATGTCAGATACTGGACATTTGCCAGTGTATTGTGAGAAAGACTAATGCAGCAGCATCTACTTGGCTGTTTGAGCATCAGAAAGGAGAAAGAAGTTTTGGTGGAATTTGGACTCATGGCTAAATTAGAAATGTTGCACATGGCACAGGTGATCCTAATACACAGCAAGCATCTCCTGACAGATAGCATTCCTTGATCACCAAAAGACAGATTGCATAAAATCAATTTACCCTGAGAATAGGGATTTTCCCGCATCTTTGAAATTGAAAGCTAGCTTTCCAGATGGAGAGGTTGGTATTGTATATGCAAGTCCCGCTGTATTTGGCTTTATGATGATAACAATGGTCATCATGTAATATGATCCTTACCCAGGTCATGAAATATACTATGGTAAAGGGAATATGCCAGGAACTCACTCCATGATGGAGATATGTTTAAAGTGGGTATAAAGGAATGGTACTAGGGAAGGCAGTAAAGGGGTAGACACAAAGGTCCTAAAAATTCACTAAAAAGAGGGACTGTAGAAATGGTGATCCCTTCAGGTGCTCTAGCATTTTGGGTATCTAAACACATATTCTCTGTTAATATTCGTCTGGAGGAATTTAGAAACTCAAACACAAAATTGTCATCAAAAAATGAATAGAACAGATTATGTTACACCAAGAAAAATAAAAGTTTAAAATTTTGAACTTTCACAGATAACATATGGCAAATTAATAAAGATGAAGATGGTTGAATAACTAGGGCCAATTATTCTGACTTCAGCTGGATGACAAGATGATATTCACAGTGATGGGGACAATATCAATGGTGAAGAATGGTCTTTTGTATCAGTCCCTGTTATCAGACATATATGTATAAGAATTCTCTAACTTTGGCCATTCTCAGGATTATACATCAGAGATTGGTAGACTGTTTAAAATACAATGAATTCCATGTAAATTCTGATGGATTGCTCATGGTAACCAGAAGATGGGATTGGATGCATCTCTTATCAGATCCTACAGTGACATGAACTAGAATGTGGAGGCATGTAAATGGAAAGTTGTGACACTACTGTGACCTTATTTTTCCCCTCCAAAAAGTCAGCCAGCAACCTGCCTCTCGGATTCTTAATTATGGATCCAGACCCTTTTCATTGGAATGACTGGGCAGTAACCATGCAAAATTAATAGTGGAACTTCCCACTTAAGCTCAGGGTTGCCCCCAAAATGAGTCAGCCTCACTGCCTACCCGGGATTCTCAGTGTCTCCCTTTCTGTCATCCTTGTCACTCTCCTGCTAGTTCCCAGGTAGTCTCACCTAGTGCCTTGGTCACGATGTGGCTCGAAAGAGGAAGCCTGATTCAAGTACTGTGTCTTCCGCACAGGTGTCTGCCCAGGGGAAGCTGGTGCAGCCTGTGAAAAGGTTGAAAATATCTGGAGAATTTCTGTGTATCTCCTCTAAGAATTCTGGATGTAACTTTATTGGCTACTTAACAGGGAGATGTGCCAAATGTCCGGGAAAAGTCTGGAGAGAATGAGAATGATAGATTCTAGCGGCTCAGATACACACTACAGACCAACCTTCCAATGCCACACCACTATCTCTGCAGATGGCTCTGACAAATCTGCCAACTTGTAGTGGAGCACCTTGAAGGCCTCAGACACTGCTATATATTACTGTGCAAGACACACACATAGAGAAAATACAGCTGAGAATGTCAAAAACCCTTCTCAATTGAGGCACATACTGGAGTTTCTGGTGGCACTCTAGGTATCACCCAATTTACCCATTGAGGACAGGCTCGTTGTGACATATGAGAGAGAACATGCAAAGAATAGCAACTAGGGGTCACAAGCCTTATAAGACAGGACAGAGGACCTACATAAGGAGACATTTAGGCTTCTTGTGGGTATGTGGATTCTCTGAGGGAGCTAAAACCTTGTGATATGCAAAGTAGTCCATGATATATATTACACAATTAGCATCAAAAGGCTAGCATTGGCATGTAATGTATTGGTTTTTGTGGGTGGAGCTTAAGATGGTGACTGGACAGGTCGGACTGGACTGTCTCCGCAAAAAAAAGTGTCCATAAAAACTCTGCATGAGTAGTCATACGCTGGTAGGAGAGTGAAAGTCCATCTGGGGGAAGACTCAGGTTCTTTCACACAGAACACCTCTCTGAATGCAACTGCAAGTCCCCACCACCCTGAGAGAGAAGCATGGCATGCAGTGTCATGTGGCCTGAAAAGATACTATAGAATCTGGCTGATTCTAAGCACCTGGAGCCTGACCCGCACCATAACCTTTTGTAGTGGATCAGCTGGATCCTCGGATCTGATGAGTGGAGAGAGAGGAACAGAGAGAGCCAGAGAGGAGCCCCAGGCATGGTGAGGAAATGCCGACCATAGCCATTTTCTCTGTCCCAGCACCATCAGAGCTCTTCATCATCCCCCCCTCAGCTCTGCCTAGCCTCCAACATGGCAACTAATGCTCATCAAACTGAGGGAGACAGAAACCCCTCTCCTATGCAGGATTGGACACAGACAAGTCAGAACTGAGTGGCAGACTTGACAGGCAGCAAGCTGGGTGAGTACAGATCTGATCCACTCTCCTTCTAATGTAAGCTTGGGGCATTTGTTCCAAGTTGTGGGCAACTCTATCTACAAGATCCAGAAATCAGATCTGAATGGATTTTGGACTTAGAGAAATGACCGCCGGGTGAGTTTGGATCCTTGTTTTTATTTTTTTCTCTTTGTTTTGCTCATTTTGTTTGTTTTGGAGGGTTTATTGTGTTTTTTCTATATTCTAGTTTTGGTAAGGTTTTAGTACTTGTATTTTTCTGCTATTTTACTAATTTATTTCTATTTTTTAGACTTTTGGTTTGTGTATGGTAAGAATATTTCAGTAGACAAGTGTTTGTTGGATTGTGTGTTTATGTGATTGTCAGTATGTTTTAGCATTTTAAAGTTTTTTTCCGTACTTGTGTCTCTTTTCATGTGCTAGATGGCATGTTTGTCTCTTTTCCCTCTTACTCTTCTCTATCTCCACTTCCACTTGCGCCCCTCCTCCATTTTTTCATTATTTTTCTTTGTCCTACCCAATTTTACTTTCAGTGAGCAAAACTATACCCCACTGCATGATTGTAAGCCAGTAAGAAGTGGGTTCCAGGGTGCCCATACACCTGTCAGTGGATACTGTGATATGAAGAGAAATTTTGCATCACAGTTTCCCCCTAATTAAATCTCAAAACTGCAAAAAGTACAGACCCCAAAACATAGTCCAGGTTCAGAAATTTAAAAGCCAGAGGATCCGCATAAGAAATAATAGGAGACTGAGCAAACAGAAGTAAAAGCAACCATGCCAACCCAGAACAACATAATTAAAGAGGAGAGAAAGCAAAGATGAGGAGGGAAAAATTCTACACAAAGAAACGAAATAAAAAAGTATATTGTTCTCAAAGACCCTAGGAGGTCAGACACTGTGAAAACAGACTTCACCAAACAAAAATGAAGAGCCTCCAAAATGACAGGACTCAAACTCCAAATGCAGATGTCAAGATATTAATAGAGAGAATAAATAGAATTGATGAGAGACAAGAAGAAAGAATGAAGGAGAGGATAACTGAGATAACAGCAGTGCAGAATACTGTGAATGGAATAAATAACAAACTAATAAGCATAAAAAGCCAAATTAGTCATGCAACAGAAGAAATAATTTCAGAGGTTGAGTGTCAAAATATGGAACTAACTAAAAATGTCAAAAAAATAGAAAAGAAGCTTATAAAGACAGAACAAAACCTTTAAGAGATGAGCAATTATTCCAAGAGAGCAAAACTAATAGTAAGAGAGACAGAAAGAAAGACACAGACCACCCTGGAACAAACACACCATGAAATTATTCAAGAAAACTTCCTTCATCTCATCAGTGATGTGAAAATTCAAACACAAGAGATTCAGAGAAACCTTGTGGGACAACAAATGAGAAAACCAAATCCTAGAGACAAAGTAATTAGCCTAAACAAAGTAGCTATAAAATAAAAAACTCTAAATGCAGCAAGAGAAAAAAGTCAGATTACTTACCAGGGAAGACCAATTACAATATTAGCAGATTTATATACAGAAACACTTCAGACGAAGAGACTTTGGAGCCCAATCTTCAATGTTCTCAAAATAAAATACTTCAACCAAGAAAAACCTACCCAACTAAGCTTCATTAGTAGGGAAGGAGAATTAAAATATTTCCCAGACATTCAATTCCTAAGTTCTTACGCTGCCTCTAGAGCAGCTCTAAAAAAACACCTAAGAAATTATCAAACACAGAAAAAAGTGAAAAAATCCTCACAAAGTTCTTAACAAGAGTGCAAGAAAAATATTGAACACCCACATTAAACAATCACCAAATCAAAAAGAAAGACAAAAAACACACAGAAAAAAATTAAATCTATAAGAACCTCAATAAGAATAAACTCTCACAATTCAATAATTAACCCGAATGTGAATAGACTAAATGCACCACTATAAGACATAGAAAGGAAAATGGATAAAACATTATGAGGCAGCAATATATTGTCTCCAATAGACTCATCTTACCAGAAAGGACACTTACACAGTCCAAGTAAGAGGATGGGAAGCACAATTTCAGGTGACCAGAAAACAAAGTAAAGTAGGAATTGTGATCATAAAATCAGATAAAATACACTTTTAGCAATCAAAATTTTTAAAACGACACAGATGGTCACTATATAATGACAAAAGTTCAATCCATCAACAAGAAATGCCCATACAAAACATATATGCACCCAACATATGAGCACCAACTATCAGAAAGCAGCTTTTAGGCAAACTTAAAAAAGATATTGACTCTAACACTATCATAGCTGGTTACTTTAATACCTCACTCACAATTGTAGACAGATAATTAAGACAAAAATTCAGCAAGGAAATTAGGATCCTCAATGTGACTCTTGACCAAATGGACATATTTGATACCTACATAATACTCCAAGCAATGAACACAGATTACATATTCTACTAATCAAAACATAGACCATACTCTGAAATCTACTACAAACTAGGCCATAAATTACAAATTTAATAGGATTGAGTTTCCCTTGCATTTTCTCAAACCACAGTGGAATGAATATAAATATAAGCAACAATAAATTTTCCCCAAACCCCAAAAAGACGTGGAGACTAAACAGCATGATGCTAAGCAACGCCTGTGTCAACATGGAAATCAAAACAGTGATTGAAAGATACCTGTAAAAAATGAAAATAAAGAAAAATCTTACCACATCTCTGGGATGCCATGAAAACCATAGTAAGAGGGGAATTTATATTGATTTGAACAAAGATGAAGAAAATGGATAGATCACAAGTTATTAGCCTAATACCTCACCTAAGAAGCTGGAAAAGCAAGACGATCAAAACCCTAACTTCAGCAGAAGAATCCAGGTCACCAAAATAAAAGCCCAAATCTGGAACATAGAAGACAAAAAGATAATACAACAAATCAATAAAAAAAACTGATTCATTGAAAGGATAAAGAAGATGGATGATCCCCTAGATATAATGACGAATAAAAAAAGATTAAAAGCCCAAATAAAGTAAAAAGGAAACACAAAATGTGAAGTCACAACTGACCCTGAAGAGATAAAAGATTATTAGAGACTACTATGTACACCAGTATGGGAAAAAAAAACTTAAAAACCTAAAGGATATGGAGGAATTTCTCAGATAACACTATCTGTCCTGGTTGAAACAAGAAGAAATTGAGAACCTAAATAGACCAATAACAATCCAGGAAATTGATTATGTCATAAGAAAACTACCTAAAAAAAAAAAAAAACCTGGATCAGATTGCTTTCCAGTAAATTCTACAAAATATACAAGGGGGAACTGAAAACAACCCTACTGAAAGTTTTTTAGGTGATTGAGAAAGATGGAAAACTCCCAAAATCACTTTATGAAGCTATCATGACATTGATATCCAAGCCAGGCAAAGTTCCAGCAAAGAGCTCTACAGGACAATATCCGTGAAGAACATAGATGCTAATATTCTCCACAAGATCCTAGCAAACCGGATTCAACAACACATATTAAAAATCATCCACCACAACTATTAGGCTGTATTTCTGTGATGCAAGGCCAGTTCAACATTTGTAAGACCATAAACATAGTTAAATACATCAATAGACATAAAAACGAAAGCCATGTGATTATATCATTAGATGCAGAAAAAACATTTGATAAAATCCAGCACACATCCTTGATAAAAACCTTCAAACATCTAGGCATAGATGGAACATACTTCAAAATATGAAGAGCCATCTATGAGAAACCAACAGCCATTGTAATGCTAAATAGACAGAAATTGCAACCATTTACCCTGAAAACTGTTATGAGACAAGGATGCCCACCCTCACCTTTCTTGTTCAACATAATTTTGGAAGTTCTATCTAGGACAATCAAAGAAGTCAAGGTGATCAGTGGTATCCAGATAGGAAAAGAGGAAATCAACCTATCCTTCTTTGGAGATGACATGATTCTATACCTCGAAAACCAAAGAGAATCTGTTAGAAACCTCCTTGTACCAATAAAGGACTTTGGCAATGTCTCAGGGTATAAAGTATATGTGCAGTAGACAATCGCATTTCTATACACCAATAATAAAAAAAACCCAGAAACTCAAATAAAAAACACAATTCCATTCACAATAGTCACAAAAAATGAAATACATTGGCATATTCCTAACAAGGAATGTGAAAGAACTTTACAATTAAAAGTACAAAACACTGCTCAAAGAAATCAAAGATGACACAAATAAGTGGAAAACTATCCCATGATCATGAATTGGGAGAAACAAAATTGTTAACATGTCCATTCTACCTAAGGCAATATACAGATTTAATGCAAAACCCATCAAATTGCCAACAAGATTCTTCTGAGACCTAGAAACAACGATGCAACAATTCATATGGAAACATAAAAGACCAAGAATAGCCAAAACAATTATCAGAAAAAAAAGCAGGACTTATCTCACTCCCAGACTTTAAATTTTACGATAAAACTTCAAAAATCAATACATCCTGGTATTGGTACAAGAGCAGGCATAGAGAACAATGGAATAAAATTGAGATCTCAGAAGCAAAACTTCAGTTTCTCAACCAACGCATCTTCGACAAAACCTCCACTACCAACTACTGGGAAATGTAGACCCTTCTCTGTAAATGGTTCTTGGAAAACTGGCTGAACACATACAGAAGACTGAAACAGGACCTCTGCCTATCCCCATACACAAAAAAAAAGCCCTAAATTAATCAGAGACCTAAATGTAAAACTTCAAACTATAAGAGCCTCAGACAATGCAGGACATTCTTATGAAAATTGCAACTGGCAACCAATACCTTATCAAACCCCAAGTGTCCATGCCATAACAGATAAATAGCCAAGTTTAACTTTATCAAACTGGCAATTTCTGCAAAGCCAAAGAAACCATCAAGAAATCAGGGAGACACCCCACAGACTGGGAAAAATATTTGCCAACTATGTGTTTGAGAAAGGATTAGCATCAAGGATCTATAAGGAACTCAAACTTGTTGAAAAAAAACAAACAAACAGCCACACAGTAAAGGCAGCTAAAGACATGAATGGGCAGTTCTCAAAGAAGACATATGAGCAGCCAACAGATACATGAAAAAATGCTCAGCTTCACTAGAATTCAAAGAAAAGCAAATTAAGCTACACCAAGATAAGTCCTAACACCAATTACAATGGTCATCATCATTAACTCAAAAAGTAACAGATGCTGGAGAGGATATGGTGAAAAGGGAACATGTCTACACTGTGGGTGGGAGTGTAAACTAGTACAGCCTCTGAGGAAAATAGTGTGGGGATTCCTACAACTTGTATATATTGACCTTCCATATGACCCATCAGTCCTCCTACTGGGAGTTTACCCAGAAGATCTCAAATCACTTTATAAAAATTACAGTTGCACATGTATATTTATTGCAGCATTGCTCACAATAACAATAACAGGGAACCAACTGTGCTGCCCATCAAGAGGACTGGAAAAAAATGTGATGCAGACAGAAAAAGAATATTATGCAGCCATAAGGAAGAAAAACATCATGAACTTCATAGCACCATGGATGTATTAAAAGTCTATAAAACTGAGAAATTTTTCACAAAAACAAAGAACTAAATATGACATGTTATCACTCACAAGTTGACCTTAAACAACTATCAAAATACTATCAGCAAAGGAATGACAGTGTTGGGATCCTGTGTAATCATGAGGCAATGGAGAGATGAGACTGACAGTAGTGAGAAACTCTCTGGTAAAGGGGGGCACACCTCATCAACAAGGGTACCTTCACAATGAATAACAGTATACATAACCTAAAATTGTGTCCTACTCATAAAATAAATAATCTAGTGGTGAAAAAATGGCTAGCTTCCTCCTTGTATATATGGAATACCTTTAATTGTAAATCGAAACTATTCATCTTTGCCTACATTCCCTTTTTCCTTACTTTCTTATTTCTGTTATTTTTTAAATATAGACTTTGTAGTATAAGTGCAATTTTATTACATGGGTTTATTGTGTAGTAGTGAATTTTGCTTATTAATGTTCTATTACTGTTTCATTTCACAATTCACAGTTATCTCATATGGTATATTAATGTATTTATTAATTTCATACTCTTTGTCAAGCTGTATGTTTATAAAATAATTGAGGCTTATTCCAGAACATCCTTCAAAATTGTCTTAATTTTATTCTCATCTAATTATAAATTTAAATATTACTTCAATTCCAGCTTATACATTATGTCTGATTGCAAATAAAAAGCCTAATGTAACACTACAAGGAAATAGTGAATTTTAGCTCAACTGGGCTCAGTGGCTTAGCCTGCAATCCCAGCAATTTGGGAGGCTGAGGTGAGTGGATGTCCTAAGCCTGCACATTCGAGACCAGCCCAGAAAACTTGGCAAGACCTATCTCTACAATAGATCAAAAGTAGCCAGGACTATTAGTGAGCACGTGTAGTTCTCACTAATTGGAAGGCTGAGGCAGAAGGATAGCTGGTGCCCAGCAGATCATTGCTAGGGTGGTCATGACATATCACCACATTCCAGCCTAGAAGACAGAGTAAAATTCCAACTCAAAAAGAAAAAAAAAGTAATCTCATAGTGCAGGGAGCCAACCCTGCAGCTGGACAGGGGGCCAGAACCTTGTCATAATGTCCCAAGATCCAGAGACTGGGAACAGTTGGGAAATGATCAAAAACTCCTGGCAGATAAACTGAGTAGACTCTCTAATATCTGGGCAGAGAACTTTTCCAGGGTTTCCTCTGCAGAAGAGAAGATCTGCACCTGGAGACCAAGCACTGACCTATGTGTTGCATTGGGGCTGCTCTTAGCCACCTAAGAGAATATTTCCCCAGAGCAAAAGCCCTGATGGATGACAGATTCAGAATTCCAGAAGATCAACTCTTCACCCTGAGCTAGCTGTTGGGTGATAGATGCAGACAGCAAGACTGACTGAGAAGGAGGCTGTGGGTGTTATTGGTTTCTTTGTGTAATTACTTCGCTTGGTTGCTTTGTTTGTTGGTAGGTTTTCTCTATTATTTCATTAAATTTTTAACTCTGTTTTTTCTCTGTTTTTTTATTTGTTTATTTTCATATCTTTTTTCCTATTTTTCTTTCTTCTTTTCCTTTTACTTCCTTTCCCTTTTTCTCTCTTTCTCTCTCTCTTTCACCTGTTGTAGCATGTATTGGACCTCAGGTCTATGCAGGAATATTCACTGTAAGGTCATTTTGTGCAGAGATGGAGAAGGAGTCAAAGCACACCCATTCACCAGATTGCGAATATTGTGACCACCGAATGGAAGCTTAACAATGAAACCCCCATCCCCTAGAACGTTCTCAAAATTTTAAAGAGACAGCATAATACTCCACCCCCAGTCCTACTTCATAATTGAACCAACTCAGAGCACAAGCTCAGGGAAAGACAAAAGGTGGAGAAAACATCAGAGGTGATTTTTTTCTACATTTTCCCACTGAGTAACCAAATTAAAGAGAAAGACAGGAAAACATCAACAAATGAAGAAAAATCAATGAATAACTGATGGTACCAATCACAGGCCCAACGAAGAATCAATAATAAAAAGAATAGGTACTGGTACACAAACAATGGCTATCTCTGAGACAGAAACTTGCTAGAGAAAGGCTAGGTAGAAAGACAGGGCAGGTTCTTCAGTAACATGTTGCAAGTAACAATGTAGCAAATTTCCAGCAGGTAGGCCTCTCAGACTAATACATTCACATTGATAAACAAAGTTCCTGGGATTCTCTCAAGCTTGAGCTTAAGTATTCACTACTGTTGATAGAAAAACAACCAATTAACTCACCATTAGACAACTACCTCCTGCTGATTTTTCCTCAGTATTGTACATCAGAACAGGGAGTGCTATTCATTCATCTCACAACTAGTGCTAGCCAAATGGCTCAGTCTTGGGACTACAAAAGTATCAGACTTCATCTCCAAATTGGCAACCCCCTCAGGGATCCTTTCCCTATGGGGTCTTCTCTGTCCTCTCATTAAATCCTGCTTTCTCACGTTCCAAATGTCTGTGTCCCTCATTCTTCCTGGCCATGACAGAAGAACCCCAATCTGAAGATCTGTAGAAGATTTTTGGAACTGAAGAGCTCTGAACCCCAGATGCTGTCTTGTCAACTAATGGAGACACCTGAAACTGGAGATTTGCTGGTAGAAGGCAAGACTCTGAAACTGAGACAGTTCTGGGGGCTGCAACACTCTCAGGGATTCCCTAGCCAGCCCACTGAATAAGCAATACTCTCAGGGAATGGCTTGCCAGCATATTCGAGTTAATAATTGTAGTACTGGCTTGCCATCTCTTGAACTGACCCTCTCTAGGGGCTCGACTGGCCAATTCATTGAGGTGACAATCTCTAACTCCAAGCTGACCTGAAAAATCCATAACATCTCTGAGAAAGACAGTAACCAGAAAGTAGATTTGGAGATCACAGAAGCATTAGATAGAATGGAAAAAAATCAAGAAAAACAAGGATCAAAACTACATAAAATTGCAAAAGAAATGAAAAAAATTAGGAATGTGTACTTGGTAATAATACAAATGATTAACTCCAGTCAATAAATAAATAACAATCTGACAAACATAGGAAGCAGAATTGACTGAGCAGAAGAATCTCAGAGCTGGAAGGCCAAAGGTGAAATTAACTCAATTTATTAAAAATAAGAAAAAAAAAACTTAAAAAAGAAAGAAGACATTCTCCAAAATAAGTTTTATTTTATCAGGAATCCAAGCCTACATCTGAAGAGAATACCTGAAATAGAAAGACAAACAGAAAATACCCTGGAAAAATTATTCCATGAATTTATTCAAGAAAACTTCCCTTGTCTGGCCAGAGAGATGATGATAGAAGAGAAGAGATCCAGAGAAACCCTACAAGACATCTTTTGAGAATACCAGCCACTAGAAACAATGTAATCACCAAACAAAATATGTGTAAAAAATCTTAAAGGAAGCAAGGGAAAATGGTCTGAAAACCTATTAGAGAAGACAGATCAGAAATGCTGCAAACTTATCTGCAGAAACACCAGAGAACAGAAGAAACTGGACACTCCAAATTTAATGTTCTCAAAAATAAGCAATTTCAAGCAAGAATTTTCTACCCAGCCAAACTAAACTTCATCAGAGACAGAAAATTGATGTCCTTTCCAGAAATCTTATCCCTAAGAAAATATGCTGCCTCAAGACCAGATTTTCAGGAGACACTTAAAAAGTTACTGTGCAAGCTGGGCTCGGTGGCTCAGCCTGTAATCCCACGCCTTTGGGAGGCTGAGATAAGTGGATTGCCTGAGCCCACAGGATTGAGACCTGCTTGGGCAGCGAGACCTCATCTCTACAATAAATAAAAAATTAACCAGGCATGGTAGCGTGTGTCTGTAGTTCCAGCAACTTGGAAAGCTGAGGCGGAAGTATTGCTGGAGTCCAGCAGGTCGAGGCTGTGGTGGCCAGGAGCAACCACTACACTCTAGTCTGGGTGACAGTAGGACTCCAACTAAAAAAAAAAAAAAGAAAACTTACTGTGCAAAGAACAGAAACAAAAGAGAGATCGTATACCCCCCAAAATCACAGACAAACACAGAAACAGTAAAACACACAGCATGTGCACAAAACTGAAAACACACACATATGAACACAAAAGCAAAATAAAAACAAAACTGCCTTATAGAAGTCATGTTACAGGGACAACTGTCACATTTCATTGATCAGCCTGAATGTGAATGGACTAAATTCATCACTGAAAGACAGAGAATGAAAACCTAGAAGAACAAACAATGCCCAGTAATTTGCTGATTTCAGGAAAGTCTTCTTACTACAAAGAATGGCCACAGTCTCAAAGTTATAGGATGGAAAACACATTTTCAGGCAAATGGATCACAAAGTGTGCAGCATTTGAGAACTTAATAACAGACTAAACAACATTTAAGCTATTAGAATTTTTTTAAAAAGATAAAGAAGGACATAACATGAATAAAACTCTCAATCAACAAGAAACAGCCTTTCTAAACAGGTAGCCACCCAACACATTTGTACAGAATCTACTAAGTAAACTAAAAAAACATATTGTCCTTACCACTATCACATTTTGAGACTTCAATACCCCCTAGCAACCCTATGTTGATCATTAAGGAAAAATAAACAAAGACCTTCAGAAGTTCAACTTCATGCTTGAACAAATATCATAGAGGATTATGGAATCCTCCAACAAAAAACCAAAGTATATACACTCTACTCATCATCTCAGGGAATATACTCCCAGATTGACTGCACCCTTGGCCACAAATCAAGCATAAATAAATTTCCCAACTTTAAATACTTCCATTAACCTTCTCAGATCACAGCACAATAAAAATAACTAGAACCAAATCCAAAATCCTTCCAAAACCCATAAAGTCATGTACACTAAACAGTATAATGCCAAACAACTCCTGGGTGACCATAGAAATTCAAACAGAAATTAAAAGATTCCCGGTAACAGATTAAAACAAAGACACAACTTTGTAAAACCTCTAGGTTGCCTTGAAAGAATTATTCAGAGGGGAATTTAAATGCTACAAGCAAACATCAAGAAAATAGAAACAGAACAAGTTAACAGCCTAAAAAATCACCTAAGTGAGTCATAAAAAAATACTACTAAAACACTAACTTTGGAAGAAGAATTCAAATCACCAAAGAAAAATTCAGCCAGACTCGGTGGTTCAGCCTGTAATCCCACGCCTTTGGAAGGCTGAGGTGAGTGGATTGCCTGAGCCCGCAGGTTCCAGACCCATTGGGGCAGCAAGATCTCATCTCTACAATAAATCAAAAAATTAGCCCGGCATGATAGCGCAAGCCTGTAATTCCGGCTACTCGGAAGGCTGAGGCAGAAGGATCGCCAGAGCCCAGCAGGTCGAGGTTGTGGTGGCCAGGAGCGGCCACTGCACTCCAGTCTGGGTGACAGAGTGAGACTCCAACTCAAAAAAAAAAAAAAAAGAAAAAAGAAAAATCCCAGATATGGGACATGGAAGAAAAAAAAATACCATAGAAATAATAAAGGAAAATAAAAAGCTGATTATTTGAAAAGGCAGACAAGACTGATAAACCCCCTGCCAGAATGACCAAGAAAAATAGAAGATAAAAATAAGCACAAACAAAATTGCAAAAGACAAGGTTACAACAGACCCCAAAGATATTCAAATTTTTATCAGAGATAACAATGCACACATGTATGAAAACAAACACCAGCCAGGCTCGGTGGCTCAGCCTGTAATCCCGCACCTTGGGAGGCTAAGGTGAGGGGATTGCCTGAGCTCGCGGGTTCGAGACCCGCCTGGGCAACTTGGTGAGACCTCATCTTTACAATAAATCAAAAAATTAGCCAGGAGTGGTAGTATGCGCCTGTAATTCCGGCTACTTGGAAGGCTGAGGCAGAAGGATCACTGGAGCCCCAGCAGGTCGAGGCTGCAGTGGCCAGGAGAGGTCACTGCACTCCAGTCTGGGCGACAGAGTGAGATTCTAACTCAAAAACAAAAAAAGAAAGAAAACAAACACCATAAACTAAATGAAATCAAGGACTTTCTGACATCATACTTGCTCTCAAGGTTGAAATTGAGAATCCAAATAGTCCAATAACAACCCATGATATTGATTCTTTCATAAGAAATCTACTACAAGGAAAAGTCCTGGATCAGATTGATTTCCATCATAATTCTTCAATACATAAAAGAAGGAACTAATACCAATCCTGTTGAAAATGTACCCAGTAATCAGAAAAGACAGAATGCTCCTCAAATCATTTTATGGTGCAAACATCATGCAGATACTCAAACAGAGTGGAGATCCAGAGAAGAAAAAAAATATACTACACTCTAATATCCCTGAAGAACATAGATGCAAAAATACACAGCATGATTCTGGCATATTGGATCCACCAACACATTTCAAAAAACATCAACCATATCCAAGTAGGCTTCATCCCCAGGATGCAGACCTGGTTCAACATCCACAAGACCATAAATGTAATGAAATGCAACAAAAAATGTAAAATAAAAGGCACATGATTATATCATTGAATACAGTAAAATCTTTCAATGAAATCCAGCATTCCTTTTTGAAAAATGCCTTGAAGCTTCTGGGCATAGAGGGATCATAAAATAGATAAACCCATAGGCAGCATATTGCTAAGTGGATAGAAATTGCAAGCATTTCGCCTGAAAACCAAAACAAAACACAACTCCCCACTCTCATCCCTTTTGTTGCATATAATTTTAGAAATCTTAGCTAGACCTATGAGGAAATCAGGGCTATTAAAATAGGAAAAAGTCAGATTATCCCTCTTTTCTGATGATATATTATACGCTGAAAATCCATGAGTGTCTTGTACACTAACGACATACAAGCAGAGATTCAAGTTAAATGCCCAATCCCATTCACAATACTCAAAAATAAAATTAAATATCTCATCTTACTATCTAACCGGAGAAGTGAAAGATCTTTAAAACAAAAACTGTGAAACATTGCTCAAATAAATCAAATATGACTCAAACAAATGAAAAAATGTTCAATGTTGATACATTGGAATAATCAGCTTTGTTAAGATGTCCTTCCTAGCAAAGACAGTCTACAATTTCATCATTATACCCATTAATTACCAATATTGTTGTTCTCTAACTTGGAAACAAAAAAATACAGAAATCCAAAAGAAAACATTAAGGACCATGAATAGACAAAGCAATTCTTAGCTAAAGAAACAAAGTGGAAGGTATTACAATTCTAAACATTAAACTACATTATAATACCTCAATAATCAAAATAATCTACTATAAGTAAAAATACAGGCATATAGAACAATTGAACAGAATGCAGATTCTGGAAGCAACACCACAACTTTCCAACCAACTCCTCTTCCACAAATTTTCCAACACTAACCACTGGGGAAAGGACAACCTATTCAGTGAATGATCCTGGGAAAACTCATTGACCTCATGCAGAAGAAGTAAACAGGACTCCTACCTGTCAGCATACACAAAAATCAATTCTAAATGGATCAAAGACCTCAACATAGAAGCTCAAACGTTAGGAATCTTAGAAAGCACAAGAGATGGAGACAGCCTGAAGATGGCGATGGCATAGGTGGATCTGTGAGACTCTCTGAAGGTGAGTTCCCAAAAAGACTCTTACTTTTCTTCCTGCAGGCCCTGCCCACCACCAGCTGTACTGGTACGAGGCCTGGGGACATTTGGTCCCACGCAGGGCCAGATATTGCAGCCCAGCTATTGTTGGGAGCCAGCCTTGGAGGCCCACCTGATGACAAAGTCCAGGTGCACTGAGGACCCCCGGCCGCAAAGCGAGTCTGGGCAGCTGAGGC